>NC_057813.1:607490825-607496641 GCF_018294505.1 Triticum aestivum
GGCGCGCGGCCTCCTCGGCTTGCCGCCTTGCTGCGGCGGCGGCTTCAGCCTCCTCCAGTTTTTTCTGGGCGGAGGCTGCTGCCTTCTCGGCCTCCGCTTTCTCCAAACGGGCAGCCTCCTCCTCGTAGCGCTGCTCCCGCGCATTTTGCTCTGTCGCCTCCCGGAGGTCGGCGGCAGGGTCAACCCGCCGAGTGTTGGTTGACGCCTCCGCCGACCACATGACGGAGGGGACGGCGACTCTCTCAAGGGTGAGGGGAGCCCTGAAGCAAAAAAGGGAATGAAAAAAGAGGAACTCGGATGAGATTCACCAAAGGAAAATAAGGACAAAGGAGGAAACACTTACGCAGAGACTAGCGGTGGCCTCTTCACTTCCTTGGGAAAGCGGTTGGCCCTCGCGGCCGCCTCCTTCCGTCTGGTCATGGCGGCCGCCCCTTTGGGCTTCTTCGGCTTGCCGCCGAGTGAACTCGGCCCAGTCTGGCGCCTCTTCAAGCCGCCTGGGCCGGTCAGGCCGGTGGAGGAACCCGCGCCCGAAGGGTCGACCCTTGGCTGGTGGCGCGGGACGACTTCCCCTTCGGCGTCGTCATCAGGCCAGTCGGTGAAGGTGGCCAAGGGCCTGAAGCCGCCTCCTGCTCCTCCGCCCCTGCCTTCGGTGTCGGCTTCCATCGCCGCCGCCCCCAAGTCGGGGTCGTCAACGTCGCTCTCCGCTCGGTCAGGGACGAACTCGTGGGGCGGCCTCGTGACGCCGGCTGCGGGCTGCATGTGGGGGTTCTGAATCAGAGAGGCCAATGCAAATCAGAAGTCGGAGTCGGCTATAAAGAAGACAAAGCAACAAAGAGATGCGACTTACCGCTGGAGGGGGTTGGCGCGCGAGTACGACTCCTTGCCGAATTGCCAGTCCTTCCCGAGCTTGCAGTTCGCGATGTGGTTCACCATGTTTGCCACCTCTGCGTGGGGCATTTCCCTGGTGCACATCCGACTCCGGTCTCGGTGGTCGCTCATCTGACTGATCAGATGAGGCCGGCCTTGGAGAGGGAGAACTCGGCGCACCACAAAGGCGGCCAGCAAGTCGGCCCCAACGAGGCCCTCCGACTGCGTTAGAACTCGGAGCCGCGCCACGGCGTCGGCTCCGGCAGGAGTCAGTGTCTTGCCCGATTAGACCAGCTGGGGAGCCTCCCAGCCGGTGCCGGCTTCATAAGGCGGCAGGTTGACCCAATCCCCGTCGGGGGCAATGCTCTTCACATAGAAGTATGACCGCTGCCACATCTTCACCGATTTTATTAGCGCGATGGTGGGGAAAGGGTTGTCGTCCATCGACCGCCGCATCGCGATGAAGGCGCCGCACTGAGCCGACACGCCGGCGACGTGCATGCCGAGCTTGGACGAGAAGAATTCTCCCCACAACTCGATGGTGGGGAGGAGGCCAAGGAAGCCTTCGCACAGAGTGGCGAAGGCGGACAGCAGCACCACCGTGTTTGGGGTGAGGTGGTGTGGCTGGAGCCCGTGGAACTCCAGGAAGGAACGGAGAAAGCCGCTCGCGGGCAGCCCCAGGCCGCGCATGAGGTGCGAGCGGAAGATGACCCGCTCGCCCTCCTCCGGCGCCGGCAGAATCTCCCCCTCCGGCGCGGCACGGGCGCGCACAAGGTCTGCCCTGGGGAGGCGGCGCGTCAGGCGGAGGAACTCAATGTGGTCGTCATCCACCTCCGAGCCGTCCCAAATGCCAGAGCGCGCGGCAGGAGCCGCGGCGGCAGAGGAAGAGCTCATCGCTGTTGGTGTGGTGTGTCTTTGATCGGCGGCAGCAAGAGGAAGGAAAGGAGGCAAGAGGACATGGGGAAGCAGGGAGGATGGGCGCGCGTGCTTGCCGCTCCACTCCCCCCCGCCTACTTATAGCCTTGAGGGCTGAGAAGCCGATGGGGCGGGTGTAGGATTAACTGCGCGCAGGACCCCACGCCCCCCCACGATTAATCCTACGAAGTTACTGCGTGCAGTAACGATGAGGGAAACCCAACCATCCACACGGCCGCAATGGATCCGTTCGTGCGCCGAGGCGCAGTAGTAGCGGGGCCCGCCTGACGGCCTGTCCCGTCGCGTGCGTGGGTAGGCAGACTATCATTGCCGTGTGGCACCGCGCGATAGGACCGCGACGGCGGCCGCGAGGAAGCGTATCAGGCACGCCGCCTGGTCTCCCTCCACGACTTTCGAGATCCCTACAAGGCAAGACGGCCCTCAGCGAGTCCGACTTCGGACAGTCGGCCTGAAGGAAGACGGCAAGCGAAGTCCTAGAAGAATGAGACCGTTGTGGCCCCACGACGCAGTGACCACGGAGCCTCACCAGCTTCGGGGACTACTGTCGGAGTAATGGGCCACGGGTAGGCTGACCCGAGCCCTAGAACCTTTCAAGACATTGGGATCAGTGACGCCGCTTAAGCCGAGTCCCAGACGGCGACTCCAAGATATGCCGAGTCACAGACGGCGACTCCAAGATAAGCCGAGTCCCAGACGGCGACTCCGAGATAAGCCGACTCATGGCCGGCGACTTCAAGGGAGGCCGACTATGGAGAGTCGGCCCGTGACTCCACCCTCGTCTCGAAGGGCGAGGTGGGGTACGGCCACGGCATGGCCGTCCCCCCCTGCTTACAAGGGGCCGGCATGGCTACAGTAAGCCGTATCGCTGAAGATCTCCGGCGAGGCGCGGCACTGTTGCCATGCCTGCCCTGACCTCAGCCACAGTGGGCGGCGCACTGTGCCCACGACGCCTGCCTGTACGGCCCAAGGATGGTGGGGCCGCCTATCAGTGGGTAGGCGGAAGACGGCCCGAGCGCCCCAAAGACGGACCCGTGGGAGTCGGCCCCCCCGGAGTCGGCCGACCCCTCCCATAGGCCCCGCATGCCATTAACCAAACAAGATGGGGACTAGCGACAGTGACCGCATGCCAGACGGCGGTGCTGTTGCCATGCCCATATGACCAAGCCGGCGTCATCAGGAGTGCCGCTACAGTATCAGGCCTGTCCGCGGGGCCCGCCAGTCGACGGGCCCCAGTAGTCGGCAAAGAGGACGACGGCCTGAGAGACAGACGGCTGGGACCCGTGCCCAGCCAGATTACCATTGTACCCATGGGGGGTAGGCCTATATAAACCCCCTAGGAAGCCGATGCAAAGGGTTCGGACCCAGAGAGAGAGAGAGAGATAGACCTTAGATCATAGGAAGGAGAGAGCTAGCCGTGCCCTCTCCTACCTCCAGAAACAGCTCTAGGAGCACCATTGTAACCCCTGTGCCATAGTGACCATGCGGAGACCCCGCAGAGCAGCAGTAGGGGTGTTATCTCCTCGGAGAGCCCTGAAGCTGGGTAAGTTTTGCCGGCGTGCATGTCTTCGCCTCATCCCGCTTCCGGGCACCGTCGATGTTCTACTCGTTCCCACCATGATAAGCCATCCTTTGGCATATGTCGTACCCAACCCCCGACACCCCCATACTACTCCCACCGCTGGCCAGGCCATCCCTCCACTCCACTCACCCACACCCCCTGTTATTCTGCGGCGACGGCAGCGCAGCCGAACCAGTGAACCCTCGTACTCCTCTCCACGTGGGCATCCACTGCCGCGTCTTCCCCGGCTCCGCGTCGTCCCCTTCGTAGGCCTCGCCGTCGTCCACCACCGTGGTGCTCTCGGGGCGGCGTCGTCAATGTGGTCAACTACCGAATTCCATCGGAAGAATACTGTACGTGGAGAGGCTGACATCTGGGTCCACGACAGCCGCAAGGAAGTGCCTCCTTATTACATGGAAAATAATTATTCCTCTACCTGACAGCAGGGACCCACCGGACGGGCCACCAGTATTTCGTGAAAAAACGTTTGCCCCTGACTGCTGGGACCCACCCGACGGGCCACCATATTTTGCGAAAAAACGTTCCCCCTGCTGTCAGCTCGGACCCACCGGAAGTGCCTCCTTATCACGCACAAAAAAATGAATACCCCCTGCTAGCTGGGACCCACCTTGGTGGGAGTCTGACTTGTGGGCCTACTAAGTTGACGGGGATGGAGGGCTTTGTCAACTTAGTGAATATAAACGATTCTAGCTCCAGTGACCATACGATGTCCATCCAACGGCCGTAGTGCTTCTTCAACCTCTGGTCTTCTTGCTCCAGCCGCCCAAAGCTGCACCGGTCGTGCCGCATGCTCCTGCCTGCCGTGGCCGGATGTGCTGCCACAGAGGCCTCACCACCCCCTACTATTCCCACTGCTGGCCAGGCCCTGCGGCGATGGCAGCCTCACACCGCAGCCGAACTAGTGAACCCTCGTACTCCTCTCCACGCGGGCTTCCACTGCCGCATCTTCCCCGGCTCCCCATCTTCCCCTTCCTAGGCCTCGCCGTGGTCCACGGCCCTGGTGCTCTCGGTGCGGTGTGGTCAACATGGTCAAGGAAAGACTTCCATCAGACGTGGACTGTACGTGGAGGGGCTGACAGCTGGGTCCACTGCTGCAGCAAGGAAGTGCCTCCTTATTACGCGGAAAATAATAATTCCTCCACCTGACATCTGGGACCCACCGGATGGGCCACTGTATTTCGTGAAAAAAAAACGTTTCCCCTTGACTGTTGGGACCCACCAGCTACATCTTCGCACGCAAAGAAGTGCGTCCGGGCAAAAAAAAACGATTTTCCCCCCTGACTGCAGGGACCCAGCAGCTACACCTTCACACGCAAGGAAGTGCGTCCGGGCAAAAAAACACAAAATGATTTGCCCCCCTGACTGCTGGGACCCACCAGCTACATCTTCGCACGCAAGGAAGTGCCTGACAGTCGGGACCCACCTGGTCGAAGCATACGTAGCGTTGTCATTCTGGTCGCGAACGTGTACGTACATATATACTGGTAGAGGCGCGCACGTGTCGTAGTAGAGGCGCGCATGTGTCGTAGTAGAGGCGCGCATGTGTCGTAGTAGAGGCGTGCACGTAGCATGTACACGTATGTACAGCGGCCAGTGTGCAAGAAAGAAAATATGGACACGTATGTGTACATACGAGCGGGGTCTCGAACGCCTACTCGCGCATACGTACGGCGGGGGCTCGTGTACATGGCTGGGTCGGAACGGAGAAACAGCGTCGTCGTCGTGTTCATGGGGAGGCAACGAAATGCGTCGGGTTCATGGGGAGGCAACGGAATGCGTCGTGTTCATGGGGAGGCAACGTAATGCGTCGTGTTCATTGGGAGGTAATGGAATGCGTGGGAGCGAACTGGCTGTGTCGGAACGGAATGTGTGGTCGTGTTCATCAGGAGGGCTTGAATGGAATAGGTGATGGAAACGAGGCCTGGCGTACCGACGAACAGAGGAAACAGACCTCCTACATTCGGAACGGGGTCCTGTTGATCGGGAGGGGTCTGGCATACCGCAAAACGGACGAAACGGACCTCCTACGGTCCAATCGGGGGTCATGTTGATCGGGAGGGGTGTGGCGTACCGCAAAATGGACGAAAAGGACCTCCTACGGTCGAAACGGGGGTCCTGTTGATCCGGAGGGGTGTGGCGTACCGCAAAACGGATGAAACGGACTTGTGTTGGAGCGCTACGGTCGAAACGGCGGTCCTGTTCATCGGGAGGGGTGTGGCGTACCGCAAAAGGGGACTCCACGGGATACTGTTCATCTCTAGCGTCGACCTCCTCTAGCCTCCACGGGCTACCGTCGACCTCCTCCAGCCTCCACGGGCTCCTGTTCATCCAGCCTCCACTGCGCGCTACTCCACCGGCTACTGTTCAACCACCCCTCCACGGGCACCCCTCCACCGTCTACTGTTCATCCAGCCCTCTACACCACGGGGTCCTG
>NC_057813.1:607497007-607506290 GCF_018294505.1 Triticum aestivum
TTCATCCAATCGATCGGCTTTAGTTAGAAGTAGTAGCGAAGGAATCACTCGATAGGGTTTAGTTAACAGCCATCGATCGATCGCTCGGGTTCAGTAACGCGTAGCCTACAGTGCAATCGCTCGGGTTCAGTTAGAGCCCAACGCCTCGCTCAGGTTCAGTTAGAGCCAACGCCTCACACACACGCGCATACGTGTACGAGAGAAACGCGCATCGCTCGTCTCCCGACCTCCCACCGTAACCGGGAACTCCCCGAAATTTTCCTCGCCCTCACTTCTACCACAGTTTTTTCCGTCATGGATGGCCCAAAGAATGTCATGCAGCTGCGTCTCTGGCCCGCCCAGGACGAAAAGCCCATTTTCTGTCATGATTTTTTGTCATAGAAGTAGGAGCCCACCACATCTATGATGCTACCGGGTTTTGTCACAATTATCATCATAGAAGTGTCATAAGTATGACATATTTTTTTTCGTTCGGCCCAAAATGTCACGGATGTGTCTTTTTTTTGTAGTGACAGAATCTGTCAAAAACAGAATAGTTTGTGGTGATCTGAACTTTGACCACACTACTGTAACTCCAAAAATTCTGAATAATGAGGACAACGTGGGAAATTTGCATATCAATTATGTGTAAATAACTCAGAGAAAAATCATGTTTCAATGAATTTACAAAATTCCAGAACTAGGCGCAAAAGATTCTGTTTTTCAGCAGCATCGAATCAACTATCACCTAAACTATCCTAAAGGCTTTACTTGGCTTGAACACTAATTAAAACACTAAAACACAATCATAACAGTAGTATAATTGTATATTTATTGAAAAACTGAGAGGAGAAAAAAAATTAAAAGATAACTATTGGGTTGCCTCCCAACTAGCGTTATTGTTTTACGCCCCTTGCTAGCCATAATGCATAGTTTCAAGTGTTGCCATCTTTGATTTTTGTTCCATAGGTGGCCCTCTTGATCGACTCATATGGCGGCTTAATTCTAGTTCTAGGGAAGTGTTCTATACCCTTCTTTAATGGGAACTGAAATTTGATATTCCCTTCTTTCATGTCAATAATGGCACCTATAGTTCGTAAAAACGGTCTACCAAGTATGGTGGGGTAAGACGGATTGCAATCAATGTCAAGTACAATAAAATCAACGAGCACATAGTTTATATTTGCAAGAATAAGAACATCACTAATTCTACCTAAAGGCTTTTTAATAGTAGAATCTGCTAAGTGAGAATTAAGAGAGCATTCATCCATATTGGTAAAGCCTAGCATATCACATAGAGATTTCGAAATTGTGGAAACACTAGCACCCAAATCACATGAGGCATTGCACTCATAATTTTTAATCTTGACTTTAATGGTGGGTTCCCATTTATCCTATAATTTTCTAGGAACTGAAATATCTAATTCTAACTTTTCCTCTAAAGTTTTCAGCATTGCTTCTACAATATGTTTATTAAAAGCCTTGTTGGGTTCATACACGTTGGGTGAATTCATCATGGATTGTAAAAAAGAAATACATTCAATCAAAGACCAACTATCATAATTAAAGTCTTTCTAATCCAAAATAGTGGGCTTATCACTAGTTAAAGTTTTTACCTCTTCAAACCCACTTTTTCATCAAGTGTTTCACCCTCCGAACTAGGGACACCTTCTAGCTATAGTTGACTCCTCTTTAGTCCCCTTATCATCAATTTTAACATTACTACACAAGGACTCAATAGAATAAACAACAATCATTTTAATTTTTTCATTATTATTATAAAATAAACCGGGAGGAATAGCTTTTTCTAAACTTCTCTATTAGATCTAAGCATAGCGATTCTTTTATTAATGTCATCCATAGAGACATATAAAGCTTTAATTGATTCATTAATATCAACCTTGGGTTGCAAAAAAATTGTCTTAATATTTTCCACATCATGAATAATCCGATCGATGCTCCAAGACATATCATCAAGTTTAGTCAATTTTTCCTCTATCGTAGTGTTGAAAACTTTTTGAGCAGTTATAAATTATTTAATATTACTTTCAAGATCAAAGGTCATCCTATTATTATAAGAATTACCATAGCAATTTTCATAATTATTAGAGGAATTTACAAGAAACGGTCTAGGATTAAAATTACCTCTATAAGCATTACTATTAAAATTGTTTCACAAGACAAAATTAACATCTACGGGATCATTATTTTGCTCAATCAAAGTGGACAAAGGATCAATAGGAGCGTTTCTACTTCCAACCAATCTCATAAGAGCGTCAACTTTATCACTGAAACTAATAATTTATTCGACGGAATTCACTTTTTTTACTAGTAGGAGCGCTTTTAGTATGCCATTGTGAATAATTTGCCATAATATTATCAAGAGATTTAGTAGCTTCCCCCAAATTAATATCCATAAAAGTACCACCCGAGGAGGAATCTAAAAGATTTCTAGAAACAAAATTCAATCCTGCATAAAAATTTATATGATCATCCACAAATTTAGACCATGAGTCGCACAATTTCTTATCATTAGTTTCATTATTTCCCATGATTGTGTAACATGTTCAAGCTCAAGTTGCTTGAAATTTATAATTTCATTTCTAAGGGAAATAATTTTCGCGGGAGGAAAATACTTAGTAATAAAAGCATCTTTGCACTTGTCCCAATAATCACTACTATTTTGTGGCAAAGATGAAAACCAAATTTTTGCACGATCCCGCAAAGAAAATGGGAATAATTTTAATTTCACAATATCATTGTCCACATCTTTTTTCTTTTTCATATCACACAATTCCACGAAAGTGTTTAGATGGGACGCAACATCCTCATTAGGATTACCAGAAAATTGTTCTTTCATAACAAGATTCAACAAAGCGGCGTTAATATCATAAGACTCCGCATTAACGATGGGAGGAGCAATTATGGTAGTAACAAAATCAGTATTATTAGAAAAATCACATAATTTTTTATTTTCTTGAGACATCGTAATAACGCAAACAAGATCACAAGCAAACAAAAGATCAAACAAGGAAAAGGTAAACAGAAAATATTTTTGAATTTTTTGGTAAAAACTTTTTAGAAGTGGGGGATATGAAAACAAGAGGCAAATAGAAAATAATGTAAATGCAAGGAGATGAAAGTTTATGCGTATGTACTTGATATA
The DNA here is from genome assembly GCF_018294505.1 of Triticum aestivum. NCBI lineage: Eukaryota > Viridiplantae > Streptophyta > Magnoliopsida > Poales > Poaceae > Triticum > Triticum aestivum. The sequence goes on from NC_057813.1 coordinate 607,500,153, forward strand.
TGTTGATGATGTCTCCCCTGGAAAGGCGCCAAAAATTCTTCCTCATACTTGTGAGTTGCGTTGGGAATTCCTCGAAGAGGAGAGGATGATGCAGTACAGTAGAGATAAGTATTACCGTCAGTTATGAAACCAAGGTTATCAATCCAGTAGGAGAACCAAGCAACACTATGTAAACAGTACCTGCACTCAAACAACAAATACTTGCAACCCAACGCGTAGAGGGGTTGTCAATCCCTTAACGGTTCTGAGCAAGATTAAATTGTATAGGTTCTGATAGATAAATATGAGTAAAATAAAAAACAAAATAGATAAAAGAAAATTGCAGCAACGTATTTTTGGTTTTAATATAAGATAGAAAATATACCTGGGGGCCATAGTTTTCATTAGAGGCTTCTATCGAGAAAATAGCATGCGGCGGGTAGACAAATTACTATTGGGAAATTGACGGAAAAGAAAATAATTATGACGATATCCAAGGCAACGATCATGTATATAGGCATCACATCCAAGATTAGTAGACCGAAACGATTCTACATCTACTACTATTACTCCACACATCGACCACTATCCAGCATGCATCTAGTGTGTTAAGTTCATGAAAGAACTAAGTAATGCCTTCAGCAAGATGACATGATGTACATAAGATAAACTCACGTATGAAATATATCCCATCTTTTTACCCTTAATAGCAACATAATGCGTGTCATGTCTCTTTCGGTCACTGAGGTTGAGCATCGCAAGATCGAACCCATAACAAAGCACCCCTTGCCATGGAAAGATAAATCAATCTAGTTGGCCAAACCCAACCTATAAATCAGAGAAGGAATACGAGGCTATAACAATCATGAATCAAAGAGTTTAGAGAAAACTCAAATAATATTCATGGATCGATCTAATCATAAACTCACAATTCATTAGATCCCCACGAACACACCACAAAAAGTCATTACATCAAATAGATCTCCAAGAACATAAAGGAAAACATTGTATTACAGATCAAAATGAGAGAAGAAGCCATCTAGCTTCTAACTACGGACCCATAGTTCTGTTGTAAACTAGCCACACATCATCGGAGGGCAGCAAGGATGATGAAGAACCCCTCCTTTGTCATTTCCCCCTCCGGCAGTGTGCCGAAGGCCTCTAGATGGGATCTCGTGGTTCTGGAACTTGCTGCTACGTAAAGAGTATTCCGTGGACTCCCTAGAGGGTTTTCTGATTTTAGGATATTCATAGAGGCAGAGTTATGTCCAACGGAGGTCTGTGGGCCCCACTACCCACCAAGGCGCGTCACGGGCCTGTGGCGCGCATTGGTGCCTAGTGGGCCACACCTCCATATTCTCTTGTACTCCAGAAGCTTCCAGGGTCTCTTATTGCCAGAAAAAATGTCCAAAAAGATGCGTGGCATTTGGACTTCGTTTGGTATTGATATTCTGCAAAGTCAAAAACAAGCAAACAAAACAACAACTAGCAATGGGCACTAATTTATTAGGTTAATCCCAAAAAATGATATAAAGTATCTTGTAAATGTATATAAAACATATAAGATTAATAATATAATAACATGGAACAATAAAAAAATATAGATATGTTGGGGACGTATAAAGCATCCTAGTTGGTGTTTTATAAGAGAAGATGGAGACTGAACAAAAAACAAAAATTGCATAAAAGTAAATAGATAGGCCCTTCATAGAGGGAAGCAAATATTTGTAGAGGTGCTAGAGCTGATAGCTTAAATTGAGAGATAAAATTATTTTGAGAGGCATGCTTTTCCAGTCAACGAAAATGACTGAGAATTCCCTATATCTTCCATGTTAGATAAATCATAGGCGGTTCCCAAATAGAAAGTAAAGTTTATTTCCTTTCCAGCATTCTTCCAAAATTCATGGCTAGCCGTTTCCACAGGTGCCTTCCATGCCAACACACACAAAACGGAAATTCATTTTCAAAATTAGAGTTGGCACATAGAAATTTACTTGGAACGGCATGGAAATACCGCATATAGGTAGATATGGTGGACTCATTTGGCACAACTTTGGGTTTAGGGAGTTTGATGCACAAGCAGTGTTCCCTCTTAGTACAAGTGGAGGCTAGCAAATAGATTGAGAAGCAGCCAACCAAAAAAAGAAAACGATCTTAAAGACGCCATCCTTATTCCTTCATCCATGGTGATCTCAACCAAAACTTGAAAACTTCTATCACACAAAACTCAACAAAAACCTTCGTGAGATCCGTTAGTATAATAAAGCAAATCACCACTTTATATACTGTTGCAAACCCATTCATATTTTTTATTGCATTATACCTATTGTATTATAACTTTATCATGGCTTATATGCCCCCCCCCCCGATACAACCCATAGATTCATCAAAATAAAAACACAATGCAACGAAAACAAAATCTGTCAAAAACAAAACAGTCTGTAGTAATCTGAACTCTAACCATACTTCTGTAACTCCAAAAATTTTGAAAAATGATGACAATGGGAAAAATTTGTATATCAATTATGTGTAAATATTTCAGAGCAAAGGCACGTTTCTGTGAATTTAAAAACTTCCAGAACTAGGTGCAAAAGTTTTTGTATTTCAACAGCATCAAATCAACTATCACCCAAACCATCCTAAAGGCTTTAACTGGCACAAACACTAATTAAAATACTAAAACACAATCATAACAGTAGCATAATTCTATATTTATTGAAAAACATGAAGGAAAACAAACAAATATTAAAATATAGCTATTGGGTTGCCTCCGAACTAGCACTATTGTCTTACGCCCCTAGCTAGGCATAATGCATAGTTTCAAGTGTTGTCATCTTCGGGTTTTGTTCGATAGGTGGCCCTGATGATTGACTCGTATGTGGCTTAATTCTAGTTCTAGGGAAGTGTTCCTGATACGTCTCCAACGTATATATAATTTTTTATTGTTCCATGCTGTTATATTATCAATCTTGGATGTTTTATATTCATTTACTAGAAACTTTATGTCATTTTTTGGGACTAACCAACTGACATAGTGCCTAGTGCGAGTTGCTGTTTTATGCTTGTTTTTTACTTTGCATAATATCAATAACAAACGAAGTCCAGATGCAACAAAACTTTTTGGAGATTTTTTCTAGACAAAAGACACCCAGGGAGCCAAAGGAGCACACGGGAGGAGGCCCGTGGGGCTCACTAGACACCAGGGAGCGCTAGAGGCCCCCAACGCCCTGGTATGTACTGGAGCCCATGGGAAGCTTCTCCACCTACCTCCACCTATATAAATACTCTAAAATCCAAAAAAGCCCGGGGAGTTGATGAAACACAATTCCAGCCGCCGCATGGTCCAATCTAGAGGCCTTTTCCGGCACTCTGCCGGAGGGGGAAACGATCATGGAAGGTTTCTTCATCATCCTTGTTGCCCCTCTGATGACGCGTGAGTAGTTTACCACAGACCTACGAGTCAATAGCTAGTAGCTATATAGCTTCTTCTCTCTTTTTGATCTTCAATACAATGTTCTCCTTGATGTTCTTGGAGATCTATTTGATGTAACTCCTTTTTGTGATGTGTTTGTTGGGATCTGATGAATTGTGATTTTATGATTAGTTATATCCATGAATATTATTTGAGTCTTTGCTCAACTCTTTTATGCATGATTGTTGAAAGATCGTGGATGTCACCCAGAGAGGGGTGAATAGGCGCTTTAAAATAACTATGATTTAGGCTTGAAGAAAAGCGGAACAAACCTAGCAGCTAATTTGTCAGGCAGAAAACCTACAACAACTAGGCTCACCTATGTGCACTGATAAATTACGTTAAGCAAGATAAACTACTACGTGATAGCAAGCTATATGACAAGAAACATTATGGCTATTACAAAGTAAAGTGCATAAGTAAAGGGTTTGAGTAAGAGATAAACGAGGCACGCAGAGACGATGATGTATCCCGAAGTTCACACCCTTGTGGATGCTAATCTCCGTTTGGAGCAGTGTGGGGGCACAATGCATCCCAAGAAGCCACTAGGGCCATCGTAATCTCCTCACGCCCTCGCACAATGCAAGATACCGTGATTCCACTAAGGGATCCTTGAGGGCGGTCACCGAACCTATACAAATGGCAACCCTTTGGGTGGTCACTGAACCCGTACACTTTGGCAACCCTTGGGTGTGGTCACTGAGGGAGTCCTGGACTATGGGGTCCACGGGAAGCTGGCCTGTGTGACATGGGCCGGACTGATGGGCCGTGAAGATACGAGATAGAAGGACCTCCCCCGTTTCCGGATGGGACTCTCCTTTGCGTGGATGGCAAGCTTGGCGTTCAGATCATGTACCTTCCTTTCTCTATAACCGACTCTGTACAACCCTAGATCCCTCCAATGTCTATATAAACCAGAGGGTTTAGTCCATAGAGGGGATCACAATTATACGGGCTAGACATCTAGGGTTTAGCCGTTATGATCTCGAGGTAGATCAACTCTTTTAACCCCTATACTCATCAAAGTCAATCCAGCAGGAAGTAGGGTATTACCTCCATTAAGAGGGCCCACACCTGGGTAAACATCGTGTCCCCTGCCTCCGTGTTACCATTTTTCCTTAGACGCACAGTTCAGGACCCCCTACCCGAGATCTGCCGGTTTTCACACCGACATTGGTGCTTTCATTGAGAGTTCCACTGTGTCGTCACCAGAAGGCTCGATGGCTCCACCAATCATACACAACAATACTGCCCCGAGGGAGACTTTTCTCCCTGGCCAAATCTTTGCATTCGGCGATTTCGCATTGCGTGCCAATTCGACTGGAGCAGATCTACAGCTACGCCCCTGGTCATCAGATCAGTTTCAGAAACCTAAACTACGTTGCTGATATCCGACGAGACTTGACCTTCTAAGGGTTCGCGACCTCGACCGTAGCTCTGGCCTTAGATCCGGAACTGCTTGCCGAGTCCGAAGATGGGAGTTTAGAGCCCGCCGGACTCTCCGCAGCCATAAAGCTCAACACGGGAGATACGGAGGGGATTATTTCATCGGCCAGCCCGGAATCACTCTAGGCTCCGAACTCTCAAGGTCTGCGCTATACGAGCTCGGTCAGGGAACTCCTGTCCCGCCGTGCTCCACGGATTCTTGCTTCCCTGTCCAAGCCTCACCCTTAAATGAGGCTCTCGAGTTAATGTGATCTCTCACCATTATAGAAGGATCGCTCCCGAACTATGCCCAACCCGCACTAGGGGCTGAGAGCGGGGAATTTGACATCCCACCCAGCACCCCCTTCATAGCCTCTGTCGAGGACTTAACCGACATGCTTGATTACGCTTCTGAAGACATCGACGACATGGACGATGATGCCAGAGAAGAGCAAAGCCAGAACCCACCGCTTACCGGACGCTGGACGGCTACTTCCACATACGACGTGTACAGGGTGGACACCCCCAAAGAGGATGACAGCAAAGGGGTAAGGATTCACTCGAAGAAAAGCCTCCCATGGCTGCACCAAAGCATCGATGTAAGCGGTGCCGCTCTAAATCGCGACATGAAAAAGACAGCAATACCGGCACCGGAGACAACAATACTCCGGATAACACCGAAGATCAAGAAGCCCCTATCCAACCAACATCCGAGCATGATGATTGGGAGGAAGGGAAAGTCAACCCCGACGATCCCATCGGGAATGAGGGCTCGGAGGATAGTGATACGTTTCCGTCGTATCTATAATTTTTGATTGTTCCAAGCCAATATTATTCAACTTTCATTTACTTTTGGCAGCTTTTTATATTACTTTTGGGACTAACATATTGATCCACTACCCAGTGCCAGTTCCTGTCTGTTGCATGTTTTATGTTTCACAGAAAACCCATATCAAACGGAATCCAAACGGGATAAAAACGGACGGAGAATTATTTTGGAATATTTGGGATTTTTCGGAGGAAGAATCAACGCGAAACGGTGTCCGGGGTGGCCACGAGACAGGTGGGCGCGCCCTGCCCCCTGGGCGCGCCCTGGACTCTCGTGGGCCACCCGTAAGTCGGTTGATGCCCTTATTTTGCCACAAGAAAGCTAATTTTACGAGAAAAATCTGGGCGAAAGATTAACCCCTATCGGAGTTAAGGATCTCCAGATATAAAGGAAACGGTCAAGGGGCAGAAAGAGAGAACACAGAAACAGAGAG
>NC_057813.1:607506426-607510716 GCF_018294505.1 Triticum aestivum
AAACCGGCGGATCTCGGGTAGGGGGTCCCAAACTGTGCGTCTAGGCGGATGGTAACAGGAGAGAAGGGACATGATGTTTTACCCAGGTTCGGGCCCTCTTGATGGAGGTAAAACCCTACGTCCTGCTTGATTGATATTGATATTGTGGATGTTTACAAGAGTGGATCTACCACGAGATCAAGGAGGCTAAACCCTAGAAGCTAGCCTATGGTATGATTGTAATGGTTGTTGTTGTTGTCCTACGTACTAGAGCCATCCGGTTTATATAGACACCGGAGAGGGCTTGGGTTACATAGAGTCGGTTACAATAGTAGGAGATCCACGTATCCGTATCGCCAAGCTTGCCTTCCACGCCAAGGAAAGTCCCATCCGGACACGGGACGAAGTCTTCAATCTTGTATCTTCATAGTCTTGGAGTCCAGTCGATGATGATGATAGTCCGGCCGATGATAGTTCGGCCGATGATGGTAGTCTGGCTATCCGGACACCCCCTAATCCGGGACTCCCTCAGTAGCCCCCGAACCAGGTTTCAATTACGATAAGTCCAGCGTGTGTGTAGTCTTTGGCGTTGCAAGGCGGGTTCTCCTTCAAGTTCTACGTACCTGCCGAACAGTGTCCGGCTTCCTCATCAATGTTGCGCGTCTTGGCTTCCACGCCCAATAATGGCCTTCCTCCATGCATCGCACGAATGTGAAAAGCCAGGGTGTCTTTTATGTTTTACCCCCTAGTTGTGCGAATAATCTGCCTATAAGGGAGGCAAGAATCCAGATCCAAATCACCATCCTCCTCCCGCAAATACTCATCGGAGCACTTTCGACCAAGTATCCATTCCATCACGGACCGTCAACGCGGCTCCTCTTCTCGCGCTCCCAGCCCTTTGCCAGGAGATTGGAGGAGATGCTCTGTTCCGCACAACGAGCTGGTGAAGCTCCAAGCGGGGGGATATCTCCCTCCGGCCTTTATGGTTCCGGTTCGAGCCGGGCTGGCCACCTACAAAGGTGGCAAGCAAGCGGAGGTTACCCCAAGTCCCAACAAAGGGGAGCGGGTATGCTTCGTCCCCTATCTGATATGGGGGCTCGGATTTCCTGTACATCCATTCCTCCGCGGGCTCCTGGAGTTCTATGGACTCTAGCTTCATCACCTCACGCCCGCCTCAATCCTGCACATTGCGGGTTACATAGCTCTTTGCGATCTATTCCTGGGCGTCGAGCCCCATTTCGCGCTGTGGAAGAGGTTGTTCTGCCTTGTACCCCGCTCTCATGAGGGGTCCATATATCAAGTGGGCGGCGCTGAAATATGGCGTATTGCCGGGACCGGATATCCATCCGGAACCCCTAAGAAGGCGTCCGAAGACTGGCCTTCATGATGGTTTTATATAGAAGACGCTCCGCTGCCGGACCCTGTTCGGATCGGCCTCCCGGAGTTCAGCAATGCTCCTCTGAAGAAACGCCTTAGTTGCGTCCACGGAGCCCCCAACTGGAGGAAGACAAGAGCGTCCATTATTTGATGGGCCGAATAAGGTTACTGGCCCATTCTGGGTTGACCATGATTGGAGTCATGGAAACATGCATTATGCGGGGGGTGCAGCCACTACAATACAGGGGCCACCCCATGTGGGATTTCAACGGGGAGGACGATGCCACCCGTCATGGCCGTAAAGGGCCGGATTCGGTCGAAGACCTGGTGACGATCCTGTCCGGCCTGTATAAGGGGGAGAAGGAGGATTTCCTTCGGATGAACCCGTTAAATGGGTTCTCCATGAATAATCCCCGGCCTTGGGTAAGCGAACAATCTGCATGCCCGACCCATGCTTTTTGAAACTTAAGTTTCTTATATTGTGTTCTTCTTTCAGCGCAGGAACTGCGCCGGATCATGGAGGACATGCTAAGTCCAGCTCCGCAACCCGAGGATCCAGAGAGATCCCAGGATCCGGCCTCCGAAGAGGATCCGGACATAAAGGTGGAGCTAATCGACGGGGCGTTCCACCAGCTCAGCATGGACAATGCCTTAGTCGCCATCACGGCCGACTATCCCGGACTATATCCGGCTTCCCAGGTGATTGCGACCGAAGTCCTGACACCGTCATTCCTTCCTTGCTTATTTCTGACCACCGTATATGATGGCGCCGCGCAGGAGGCGCCCCTAGGGCAAGAAGCCGAGCCCGCGGTGGCTGACCAACAAAGGCCAGTCCGGACCTGGAGGCGGAAGAGGAGCGCGGCGCGGACTGAAACGTCGCCGCAAAGGTGTAGCTCACAATTCATTATTTAGAGCGACGTTCCTAGGAAGCGTTTGAGTGCTCATGACTTTTGTAGGGAAAAAAGCGTCCGCCGGACTACGGGCGTGGAGGTTGCCAATCCAACCTCTACCAGCCAGGCTCCAGCACCTGGTCTGGAGGGGGAGGCGTGCGCAAGGTGCGAGCCGGACGTTCCTCCGACGGAGGATGCCGACAGACTATCCGCCACCAAGTCTGAGGTGGAGAGTGCCATGAATCACAGGCGCCGCCGGACAGTATTTCGTGACGCGTGCTTCTCCCCCGAGGCGTTGAATGCCTTTAACACGGGGGACGCGCACCTTCGTGCTGCTCAAGATGGTTTTACCAGAGCCATGGAGCAGTATGTAAAAGACATGCGGGTAAGAGAATTTAATAGTTGTATATGCCAGTAGCCCCCGAGACTTAAAGTAGTTATATTAACTGATTTAAGGATCATAAGAAACGTAGGATCTTACCGAGAAGAATACCCAACTGTCTCAGGAGCTGCAGGAGTGCAAGGCCCAACTTGAGGCCGCACTCTCTCGCGCAGGAGGAAACACAGGGACCTCTCCTGGTAACGCATTATTTTAGAAAGATAAGTAGCGTTTGGCCTTTGCACAAGTCTAAAAAATGACGTTGCAGGTGCTGCCGGACAAGATCCGGACAGGCAAGAACCTTTGCGCCAGCTGAAGGCCGGCGAGAGGGTGCTGCATAAGGTGCAGCATGAAAGGAACAAGCTCCAGGATGCCCATGCCCAGCTTGGAGAAGAGCTGAAAGGCGTTCGGGCCGAGCTGTCGGGCTCCGTTAAGGAGAATCAGCGGCTTCGTCGTGGCATCTATAGTAAGTGCTTGAGCGAACTCCTTTGAAAAGAAGAGTTAGGCGAGGAAGTCAATTTGACAGAATATGTCTGCAGGTATGCTCACAGGTCGCCCTGCGGAGGAGATGCCCGTATCAACGGGTGATCAACTTCCCGAATTGTTGCAACTGATCGAACGAGTTCGGCAGGCAATGAGCAGCGTCATCCAGGCTTTATGGCCAGCCTTCTCCTTACCCGAGGGTCTTGGGAAGCTTGCGGAGAAGCTTCAGGGAGTGCGGCAGCGCTTCCATTTATGGAAGATTTCGGCCTGCCGCCAAGGTGCCAGGGAGGCCTGGGCCATCGTAAAGACGCGGTACAAGAAGGCGGATCCCAACCACATGGCCGAAGTCGGACCTGTGGGGCCCGATGGGAAGGAGATCCCTGTGAGTTTAGTATACGGCCAAGTAGAGTTGGCCGCTAAATTTTCCCAACAGGACTGTAAATTAGACAACCTGTTAGACGAGATTGAGGAAGAATACAATCAGTCGATTTGACAATGTATTATAAAATGACATATAAAATGCCTTCTAGACGGATTGTAGATCGTTTGTCTTTGCCAACCTTTTCGCTTCGACCTCGGGACCCTAGAGTCCGGAGTGTGTCGGAACACCTTCTCGGTTATGAATCAACCTGGGTATGCATGGAGACCAGGCGTAGGGGTCATTAGTGCTTTATCAGACAAGTGCCCAACTAGTTATGTTATATTACATGGGTAGTAAGAAACATCTTCCAGGGAGAATAGTTCCGTTAAGGGTTCCTTTTCTCTGGGGCTGGCATGCCCTAAAGTGCATGTCCGGACTGCGAAAAATGCAGAAAAACATCTGGGGGCAGATAAATAAGTGGATAAAAAACCATCTTTTAAGTCACCGACCGAATATTCCCTTAAGAACGCTAGCTTTCGGCTTTACCCAGTCTGAGGTACACATCCGGCTGACCCGGCAATAATAATCGCAGAGGTGCTCCCTTTGCCTCCTAGCCGAACAATCGGGAATGTAGGGGTAAGCACAGGAGCCAGGCAACCCAGCTTGGCCAAAACTTAAGTCATATCGATGCATATAATGGTGAATAAAAGGTACATGTGGAGGCTTGACACATGTGCTGGGCATGAAGCCCTTATAATTAAGCTTCTGGTAAAGAAGCCCCCAGGTATAATGAGTGCGGATAGCACATCAATTGCGCGCGA
>NC_057813.1:607510969-607551177 GCF_018294505.1 Triticum aestivum
AGTCCGGCGCTAGGCATAGAATCTTCGGAGGCGGGCTGCATTCCATGGGTTCGGCTCGAGTCGGTTATCCGACGCATTTCGTAGACGATACGCTCCGCCGGTCAAGACTTTATCGATGATGAAGGGGCCTTCCCATTTGGGCTTGAGCTTGTCCTTTTTCTTGTCCGACAGGCGTAGAACCAGTTCGCCAACGTTGTAAGTCTTGGCCCGTACTTCTCTGCTTTGGTATCTTCGAGCCTGCTGCTGATAAAATGTGGAACGAGCCTTGGCGACGTCGCGTTCTTCCTCCAATGCGTCCAAGCTGTCCTGCCGATCCAACTCGGCTTCTCTTTCTTCGTACATGCGCACTCGAGGTGAGTCATGAATTATGTCGCAGGGCAAAACTGCTTCTGCGCCGTATACCATAAAAAATGGTGTGAATCCGGTAGTACGGTTAGGCGTTGTCCGCAGCCCCCAGAGTACGGAGTCGAGCTCCTCTACCCAGTGCGTGTCAGATTTCGTAAGGGATCGCACTAGTCTGGGTTTGATGCCGCTCATTATTAGACCATTTGCTCGTTCCACTTGACCGTTGGTTTGAGGATGATAGACTCAAGCGTAATCGAGCTTGATGCCCCTATTTTTGCACCATGATTTAACCTCATGGGCCGTGAAGTTCGTGCCGTTATCAGTGATGATGCTATGGGGGACACCATAACGGTGTACTACCCCAGATATATAGTCTATCACTTGTCCGGACTCTGCCGTTTTAACTGGCTTGGCCTCTATCCATTTGGTGAATTTATCCACCATGACCAATAGGTACCTTTGCTTGTGGGTTCCCCCTTTAAGTGGTCCAACCATGTCAAGCCCCCAGACCGCGAACGGCCAGGTAATGGGTATAGTTTTGAGGGCGGTGGGTGGCATGTGGCTCTGATTAGCAAAGAGCTGACAACCGACGCATCTTCGGACTAAGTCCTGAGCATCTGCCCGGGCCATCGGCCAATAAAATCCTGTACGGAATGCCTTTCCTACAAGGGCCCGGGCTGCGGCGTGGTGTCCGCCTAGTCCGGCGTGAATTTCAGCCAGAAGGTCTCGCGCTTCCTCTTCAGAGATACACCTTTGAAGGACTCCGGTTGTGCTTTTCTTATAGAGTTCTCCCGCATGGACCTTGTAGGCTTTAGATCGCCGGACTACGCAGCGGGTCTCATTATGGTCTTCGGGGAGTTCCTGCCTAAGCAAGTAGGCTAGGAACGGCTCTGTCCATGGGGCGATTACTGCCATTATGTCGTGAGCTGAGGGTGTTGTTTCGTCGGCTGGATCGCCGGTTATGTCAGATTGTTCTGCGGCTGCCTCCGGTTTGTTATTTCCGGACTCCTCTTCCCATAGTACGGATGGCTTGAACAGCCGTTCCAGGAAGATATTTGGAGGGACAGCGTCACGTTTTGCGCCGATGCGTGCCAATACGTCGGCCGCTTGGTTATTATCTCTGGCTACGTGGTGGAATTCAAGTCCTGCGAACCGAGCTGACATTTTAAGGACGGTGCTGTGATAGGCTGCCATTTTTGGATCCTTGGCGTCAAAGTCTCCATTTACTTGGGATATTGCGAGGTTTGAGTCCCCGCGCACCTCTAGGCGTTGGATGCCCATGGAGATTGCCATCCGGAGGCCATGTAAGAGGGCCTCGTATTCGGCTGCATTGTTGGAGTCCGTGTACATTATCTGGAGTACGTATTGGACTCTGTACCCGGTTGGGGACGTTAGTACGATGCCAGCCCCCAATCCGGCCAACATTTTGGAGCCGTCGAAATGCATAATCCAATTGGAGTATGCGCCGTACTCTTTAGGGAGTTCGGCTTCAGTCCAGTCAGCGACAAAGTCAGCCAAAACTTGCGACTTTATAGCTCGCCGGGGTTTGTAAGTTATGTCAAATGGTAAGAGCTCAATGGCCCATTTTGCAATCCTGCCCGTTGCGTCGCGGTTATTTATAATGTCATTTAGGGGTACTTCGGAGGCCACTGTTATCGAACACTCTTGAAAGTAGTGTCGGAGCTTCCGGGATGCCATGAACATCGCATACGCTATCTTTTGATAGTGCGGGTAATGGGACTTGCAGGGGGTTAAAACAGTGGATACGTAGTACACTGGTTTTTGAAGAGGGAATTTATGCCCTGTGTCTCTCGTTCTATGACGAGCACCGCGCTTACTACTTGATGTGTTGCCGTGATGTATAACAACATAGGTTCGCCCAGGTTGGGCGCAGCCAGGACCGGATTCGTTGCCAATATGGCCATTATTTCCTCGAGTCCGGCGGTGGCAGCATCCGTCCACTCGAAGTGTTCGGTGTGCCTGAGGAGGCGATAGAGGGGCAATGCCTTTTCTCCTAGGCGAGAGATAAAGCGCCTGAGAGCCGCCACGCATCCAGTCAATTTCTGGATCTGATTGAGGTTTTTGGAATATCCAACTGCGATAGGGCTCGGATCTTGGCCGGATTTGCTTCAATTCCTCTACCGGATACAATGAAGCCCAAGAGCTTTCCGGCTGGTACGCCGAAAACGCATTTTTCCGGATTCAGCTTGATGTCATATGCTCAGAGGTTGTAGAATGTGACCCTCAAGTCGTCTACTAGAGTTTCGACATGTTTGGTTTTGACGAGTACGTCGTCTACGTATGCCTCTACTATTTTGTCGATCTGGGTAGCCAGACATGTCTGAATCATGCGCTGATATGTTGCGCCGGTGTTTTTAAGTCCGAAGGGCATCGTGTTGAAGCAGAATGGTCCATATGGAGTAATGAACGCCGTTGCGGCTTGATCCGCTTCTGCCATCTTGATTTGATGATAGCCGGAGTATGCGTCCAGGAAGCACAATGAATTATGCCCTGCAGTGGCATCGATGATTTGGTCGATGCGGGGGAGGGGGAAGGGATCCTTTGGGCAGGCTTTATTTAGGTCTTTGAAATCGACACATAGGCGCCAGGATCTATCCTTCTTTGGTACCATTACCAGGTTTGCTAGCCAATCCGGATGTTTGATATCTCTGATGAATCCGGCTTCCAATAGTTTGGCTAGTTCTTCTCCCATTGCCTGTATTTTGGGTTCGGAAAATCGTCGAAGAGCCTGTTTGACTGGCTTGAACCCTTTTAGGACGTTTAGGCTATGCTCTGCCGGCCTGCGAGGGATTCCTGGCATATCTGAAGGATGCCAGGCGAAAATGTCCCAATTTTCCCGAAGGAATTCTCGCAGTGCGGCGTCTACATCAGGGTTCAACTGTGCCCCGGTGGAGGCCATCTTTGTCGGGTCCGTTCGGTGGACCTGGAATTTTATAATTTTGTCCACTGGTTTAAAGGAGGTGGACTTGGATCTCTTATCGAGTATCACGTCATCTCTGTGCACCGTAGCGCGCAGCACGGTGAGTTCCTCTGCCGCTAGGGCTTCGGATAGTGCCTCCAGGGCTAATGCGGCTGTTTTGTTTTCGGCGCGGAGTGCTATGTCCGGATCACTAACGAGAGTGATTATCCCGCCGGGCCCAGGCATTTTGAGCTTCATGTACCCGTAATGGGGTACGGCTTGGAAAATTGTGAACGCCTCTCGTCCTAATATAGCATGGTATCCGCTGCTGAGCGGGGCCACTTGGAACGTGATTTCTTCGGACCTGTAATTGTCCGGCGAGCCGAACACCACATCGAGTGTGATTTTTCCGGTGCAGCGTGCTTCCCGGCTAGGGATTATTCCTCTGAAGGTTGTGCTGCTTCGCTCAATGTGGCTCCAGTCTATTTCCATTTTTTGAAGAGTTTCCTCGTAACTGAGGTTCAATCCGCTGATACCATCCATGAGTACCTTGGTAAGTAGAAAGCCGTCCACTATTGGACTGAGGACCAATGCGGCTGGTGCTAGGGTTGTTCGGAATTTAGGTTCATCGCTGGCGTTGAAGGTGATGGCCGCGTCGCTCCAAGTATTTGTTGTTGCTACTTGGTAGACTTCGGCAAGGCTGTGGATCGTTCGTTTCCGCATATTGTTTGATGCGAAAGTCTCGAAGACGGTTGATACCGTACCGTTATTGTTGGTGTGGTTTCGCGGGGCTAGAAGCTCCTCGCCACTTTTGGCCACCTTCCGTAATATCCAACATGCACGAAGGCTATGTGTTGGGGTGGCGCCCTTGGTACTGTGAATTGTACAGGGTTTGCTGAGCCATCCCTCCAGTACGGTTCCGTTCCATTTAAGGGGCTTCTGTTTTTTGGTTCTTGTACTTGGTGCCCGAGTGTAATGCACCCTTTTGTTGCGGACTGGGGCTATGTTCGGGGCCGGATTATCCCAAAACCTATCTTTGATTTTTCGGAAACTTTCTATGGCACAGTACTTTCGCACTATGGATGCCAAGTCGGCGAAACGCGTGATTTCACGGTGGCTGACGGCGTTCAAGATTCCCCTGTCCGTGCAATTGTTGCAAAAGATCGAGATTGCGTTTTCCTCTCGGCAGTCCTTTATCCGGTCCATGACCAGGAGGAATCTGGCCCAATAATGATGTACTGTTTCGGCTGGCTCTTGCCGGATTAGAGATAGATCGCATATATCTGGACGGGCGGGCATAATTGAGCCCGGGACCCTGCCCATCTCGAGGCTCAAGGGCCGAGAAGTTTCCGAATTTGGAAGCTTGGAAAGTGGAATGTTGTCCAACGAGCCCGGTCCGATGCGTGACTTTATGTTCAGTGCTTGATCGGAATCCGCTCCTCCGCGGGAATCCGGCATGGAGGGTTCGGTAGCCCGGACACGACTAGTTTTCAATATGGGAGAAGGATCGTCGCGATGTTGCTCTACCACCGTGACGTGGTGGGTAACCTGGGGAGAGTTAATCTCTCTCAGATCGGTTTTAAGCCCGATCCGATTGTAGTCTGTAGCGACTCCCAGGGCGGCGATCCGATCCAAGAGTTCGTTTACAGACAAGAGCTCTGTTGGATCTAACTGCTCGACGAATTCCGAGTTGACGTGAAGATTGCTCTCGATGACACGAGAGGTCATCGTTGAAGCGGTGGCCGGACAGGCGGTCATAAGAAAACCTCCTAGCCTGATAGTTTGGCCGGCGGCCAAGGCTCCATCAGCGAAGATGCCGTCCTTGAAGACGGGAAGAGGCATCCTTCCTATCGGTGACGGCACAGAGGAACTCTCAATGAAAGCACCAATATCCGTGTCAAAACCGGAGGATCTCGGTAAGGGGGTCCCGAACTGTGCGTCTAGGTGGATGGTAATAGGAGACAAGGGACACGATGTTTTACCCAGGTTTGGGCCCTCTTGATGGAGGTAAAACCCTACGTCCTGCTTGATTGATATTGATATTGTGGATGTTTACAAGAGTGGATCTACCACGATATCAAGGAGGATAAACCCTAGAATCTAGCCTATGGTATGATTGTAATGGTTGTTGTTGTTGTCCTATGGAATAGAGCCATCCGGTTTATAGAGACATCGGAGAGGGCTAGGGTTACATAGAGTCGGTTACAATAGTAGGAGATCTACGTATCCGTATCGCCAAGCTTGCCTTCGACGCCAAGGAAAGTCCCATCCGGATATGGGACGAAGTCTTGAATCTTGTATCTTCATAGTCTTGGAGTCCGGTCGATGATGATGATAGTCCGGCCGGTGATAGTTCGGCCGATGATGGTAGTCCGGCTATCCGGACACCCCCTAATCCGGGACTCCCTCAGGAGGGCTCTTGCCCCTCCCAAGCCATGGGAGCCAAGGACCAGAGGGGAAACCCTTCTCCCATCTAGGGAGGAGGTCAAGGAAGAAGAAGAAGAAGGGGGCCTCCCTCCCCCATGCTTTCGGTGGCGCCGGAGCACTGCCGGGGGCCATCATCATCACCGCGATCTTCACCAACACCGCCGTCATCTTCACCAACATCTCCATCACCTTCCCCCTTCTATATCCAGCGGTCCACTGTCCTGCATCCCACTATACCCTCTACTTGAACATGGTGCTTTATGCTTCATGTTATTATCCAATGATGTGTTGCCATCCTATGATGTCTGACTAGATTTTTGTTTTCCTATCAGTGATTGATGAATTGCTATGATTGGTTTGAGTTGCATCTTTTATTATTGGTGTTGTCCTATTGTGCCCTCCGTGTCGCGCGAGCGTCAGATATTCCCGTTGTAGGGTTTCCAATATGTTTATGATTTGCTTATGGTGGGTGGCGTGAGTGACAGAAGCATAGACCCTAGTAAGTAGGTTGTTTGCGTATGGGATAAAGGGGACTTGATACTTTAATGCTATGGTTGGGCTTTAACTTAATGAATCTTTAGTAGTTGCGGATGCTTGCTAGAGTTCCAATCATAAGTGCATATGATCCAAGAAGAGAAAGTATGTTAGCGTATGCCTCTCCCTCACATAGAATTGCAACAGTGATTACCGGTCTAGTAACATAGTCAATTGCTTAGGGAAAATTTCACAACTCCTACCACCACTTTTGCATACTTGCTATATTTACTTTTTTGCATCTTTATCTAAACAGCCCCTAGTTTTTATTTACGTGCTCTTTATTATCTTGCAAACCTATCCTATCACACCTACAAAGTACTTCTAGTTTCATACTTGTTCTAGGTAAAGCGAACATCAAGCGTGCGTAGAGTCGTATCAGTGGCCGATAGGACTTGAGAGAGTATTTGTTCTACCTTTAGCTCCTCGTTGGGTTCGACACTCTTACTTATCGAAAGAGGCTACAACTATCCTGTATACTTGCGGGTTCTCAAGACCTTTTTCTGGCGCCGTTGCGTGGGAGTCATAGCGTGGGGTGAATATTCTCGTGTGTGCTTGTTTGCTTTATCACTAAGTAATTTTTATTTGCTGTTCTTAGTTGTTTTCTATCTTTAATTATGGGTAGGAAACGCAAAATACCAAAAGAATTAGTTGTACCTACTGCTCCAATGGTTGAAGAACCACTCAAAATCTATCACACTACTGAAGCTTTTTACTTGGATCATCTTCGATCCCTTTGTGCTCGTGCTGAAACCCCAACTAGCTTAGTTGAGGGCAAATCTTTAGATGAGCATGCTTGTTATGTGCGACACCGTATATCTGAAAAAGGGAAACTATTATGGGATCAAATTCAACGTTTGCAATGCTATGCTTGGAATTTATGTGAAATATATGATATTACTTGTTGTTCTGAAAACCCTAAGAAACACCTTCCCTACCAATGTGAGTTTGATAATGGGATCGTATCTTGATATGTTAAGGGTGTTTATAATTACTATGATGTTCAACAAATTGAATAATTTGTTTCTTTTAAGGGTGCTTTTGAAATTGCTTCTTTGATTGAAAAGTATAATGCTACTCTTTCCAAATCTGAAAGTTTTGCCATACTTGAATATTGTTCTGATAATTATGCTTCTAATGCCTATGTTAAACCATATATTGAGAAATTCTCCACTGTCCAAGAAGAGACTAATATTTTGCAGGAAGCTATGGAAGAAGAAATTGATGAAACTGTGAGCTCATTGGATGAAAAAGATGATGAGGAGAGCGAAGAACAAAAGGAGGAAGAGCGGATTAGCTACCTGTGCCCACCTTCTAATGAGAGTAACTCTTCAACTCATACATTGTTTAATTTCCCTTCGTGCTTACTGAAGGATGATTGCTATGATGATTACTATGATGATTGCTATGGTGATTGTTATGATCCCATTAATTCTCTTGAAATATCCCCTTTTGATGATGCTTGCTATGCTTGTGGCCAAGATGCCAATATGAATTATGCTTATGGAGATGAACTTGCTATAGTTCCTTATGCTAAACATGAAATTGTTGCTATTGCACCCACACATGATAGTCCTATTATCTTTTTGAATTCTCCCTACTACACTATATCGGAGAAGTTTGTGCTTATTAAGGATTATATTGATGGGTTGCCTTTTACCATTGCACATGATGATTTTGATGAATTTAATATGCATGTGCTTGCTGCTCCTACTTGCAATTATTATGAGAGAGGAACTATTTCTCCACCTCTCTATGTTTCCATATTATAGAATTGCAAGAAACTGCTTATACTATGCATTGGACTTAACTTGGTGTGCATGAATTGTTCTTTTATGACATGCCAATGCATAGGAAGAGAGTTAGACTTCGTTGTTGCATGATATATGTTACTTTGTTCTCACTACTAAATTACAAATCGTTGTTAATTAAAATTGGCTTTGATATACCTTAGGATCCGGGTGGATCCATTACTTGAGTACTAAATGCCTCGCTTAATGGCTTTAAAGAAAGCGCTGCCAGGGAGACAACCCAGAAGTTTTAGAGAGTCATTTATTTCTGTTGTGTGCTTTCATATAGTTTAAAAACAAAAATAAAATAAAGAGGGGAACCTAAAAAGTTTTCAAAAAGGAAAGTGAAAGTGAGAAAGACAAGCATTGTTGAACTGGGAGCTAGCCTTTAACTTTGTTCATGCTCACGGAAACTTTGTGAATCTTGATTACAGAAACTTTTCATCAAAAATAATTATCCCCTTGTACAATTCCATTGTATTATAAAAATAATGTGCCAAGGTTTGCCTTTAGGATGTTTAAAATGCGCGATGGTTTGTATGGTGCTGGACAGAAACTTTGGCTGTAGTGTGCGATTTTACATTTTTAACTGGAACATCAATTGGTTATGATTCATTCTTCACTGTCTTTCTATACAACTTTTTTATTTTTCGTAATTTTGGTAGAATTTTTGGGGTACCAGAAGTATGGTGAATGTTCAGATTGCTACAGACTGTTCTGTTTTTGACAGATTCTATTTTTGATGCATAGTTTGCTTGTTTTGATGAACCTATCAATTTATATTAGTGGATTAAGCCATGGAAAAGCTACATTACAGTAGACACAATGCAAAAACAAAATATTAATTGGTTTTTAAGAGTAATTAGAGTGGTGATTTGCTTTATTATACTAACGGATCTTACCGAGTTTTCTGCTGAAGTTTTGTGTGGATCAAGTGTCTAAACGAGGAGGTCTCGATATGAGGAAAAGGAAGAGAGGCAAGAGCTCAAGCTTGGGGATGACTGAGGCACCCCAAGTAAATATTCAAGGAGACTCAAGCGTCTAAGCTTGGGGATGCCCCGGAAGGCATCCCCTCTTTCTTCAACAAGTATCGGTATGTTTTCGAATTCGTTTCCTTCATCCATTATGTGCAAGTCTTGGAGCGTCTTTTGCATTTACTTTTCATTTTTCTTTTATGCACCATGCTAGTATGAGATAGTCCTTGGTTGATTTATAGAATGCTCATTGCACTTCACTTAAATCTTTTGAGTATGGTTTTATAGAATGCTTCATGTGCTTCACTTATATCATTTGAAGTTTGGATTGCCTGTTTCTCTTCACATAGGAAACCGCCATTTGTAGAATGCTCTTTTTCTTCACTTATATTTGTTAGAGCATGGGCATATCTTTTGTAGAAAGAATTAAACTCTCTTGCTTCACTTATATCTATTTAGAGAGATGACAGGAATTGGTCATTCACATGGTTAGTCATAAAATCCTACATAAATTTGTAGATCGCTGAATATGATATGTTTGATTCCTTGCAATAGTTTTGCGATATAAAGATGGTGATATTAGAGTCATGCTAGTGGGTGGTTGTGGATTGTACAGACACTTGTGTTGAGGTTTGCATGTCCCGTAGCATGCACGTATGGTAACCGTTGTGTGACAAATTTGAAGCATGGGGTGTTTCTTTGATTGTCTTCCTTATGAGTGGCAGTCGGGGACGAGCGATGGTCTTTTCCTACCAATCTATCCCCCTAGGGGCATGCGTAGTAGTACTTTTCTTCGACGGCTAATAAACTTTTGCAATAATTATATGAGTTCTTTATGAATAATGTGAGTCCATGGATTATACGCACTTTTACCTTTCCATCATTGCTAGCCTCTTCGGTACCGTGCATTGCCCTTTCTCACCTCGAGAGTCAGTGCAAACTTCGCCGGTGAATCCAAACCCCGTGATACGATACGCTCTATCACACATAAGCCTCATTATATCTTCCTCAAAACAGCCACCATACCTACCAATCATGGCATTTCCATAGCCATTCCGAAATATATTGCCATGCAACTTCCATCATCATCATATACATGACTTGAGCATTTATTGTCATATTGCTTTGCATGATCGTAAAATAGCTAGCATGATGTTTTCATGGCTTGTCCGTTTTTTGATGTCATTGCTACGCTAGATCATTGCACATCCCGGTACACTGTCGGAAGCATTCATATAGAGTCATATCTTTGTTCTAGTATCGAGTTGTAATATCGAGTTGTAAGTAAATAAAAGTGTGATGATCATCATTATAGAGCATTGCTCCATGAAAAAAAAGAAGAAAAAGGGAAAGGCCAAAGAAGCCTAAATAAAAAAGGGGCCAAAGAAGCCCACCGAAAAAAGAAAAAAAAGAAAAAAAAGAAAAGAAAAAAGGGGCAATGTTACTATCCTTTTTCCACACGTGTGCTTTAGAGTAGCACCATGTTCTTCATATAGATTGTCTCCTATGTTGTCACTTTCATATACTAGTGGGAATTTCCATTATATAACTTGGCTTGTATATTCCAACGATGGGCTTCCTCAAATGCCCTAGGTCTTCATGAGCAAGCAAGTTGGATGCACACCCACTTAGTTTCTTTTGTTGAGCTTTCATACATTTATAGCTCTTAGTGCATCCGTTGCATGGCAATCCCTACTCCTCGCATTGACATCAATTGATGGGCATCTCCATAGCCCATTGATTAGCCGCGTCGATGTGAGACTTTCTCCTTTTTTGTCTTCTCCACATAACCTCCATCATTATATTATATTCCACCTATAGTGCTATATCCATGGCTTAAGCTCATGTATTGCGTGAGGGTTGAAAAAGTTGAAGCGCTTTAAAAAGTATGAACCAATTGCTTGGCTCGTCATCGGGATTGTGCATGATGGGAGCATTTTTGTGTGACGAAAATGAAGCATGGCCAAACTATATGATTTTGTAGGGATAAGCTTGCTTTGGCCTTGTTGTTTTGAAAAGACATGATTGCTTTATTGGTACGCTCGAAGTATTATCGTTTTTATGTCAAATGATAGACTATTGCTTTGAATCACTCGTGTCTTAATATTCATGCCATGATTAGACATATGATCAAGATTATGCTAGGTAGCATTTCACATCAAAAATTATCTTTTTTATCATTTACCTACTCGAGGACGAGCAGGAATTAAGCTTGGGGATGCTGATACGTCTCCGTCGTATCTATAATTTTTTATTGTTCCATGCCAATATTATTCAACTTTCATTTACTTTTGGCAACTTTTTATATTATTTTTGGGACTAACATATTGATCCAGTTCCTAGTGCCAGTTCCTGTCTCTTGCATGTTTTATATTTTGCAGAAAACCCATATCAAACGGAATCCAAACGGGATGAAAACGTATGGAGAATTAATTTGGAATATTCGGGATTTTTCGGAGGAAGAATCAACGCGGAACGGCGTGCGGGGTGGCCACGAGACAGGGGGGTGCGCCCTCCCCCTAGGTGCGTCCTGGACTCTCGTGGGCCACCCGTAAGGCGGTTGATGCCATTCTTTTGCCGCAGGAAAGCTAATTTTACGAGAAAAATCTGGGCGAAAGATTCACCCCAATCGGAATTACGGATCTCCAGATATAAAGGAAACGGTGAAGGGGCAGAAAGAGAGAACGCAGAAATAGAGAGATAGATCCAATCTCGGAGGGGCTCTTGCCCCTCCCAAGCCATGGGAGCCAAGTACTAGAGGGGAAACCCTTCTCCCATCTAGGGAGGAGGTCAAGGAAGAAGAAGAAGAAGGGGGCCTCTCTCCCCCTTGCTTCCGGTGGCGCCGGAGCGCTGCCGGGGGCCATCATCATCACCGCGATCTTCACCAACACCACCGTCATCTTCACCAACATCTCCATCACCTTCCCCCTTCTATATCCAGTAGTCCACTCTCCCGCATCCCGCTGTACCCTCTACTTGAACATGGTGCTTTATGCTTCATATTATTATCCAATGATGTGTTGCCATACTATGATGTCTGAGTAGATTTTCATTGTCCTATGGGTGATTGATGAATTGCTATGATTGGTTTGAGTTGCATGTTTTATTATTGGTGCTTTCCTATTGTGCCCTCATTGTCATGCAAGTGTGAGGGATTCCCGCTGTAGGGTTTGCAATATGTTTATGATTTGCTTATGGTGGATGGCATGAGTGACAGAAGCACAGACCCGAGTAAGTAGGTTGTTTGCGTATGGGATAAAGGGGACTTGGTACTTTAATGCTATGGTTGGGTTTTACCTTAATGAATCTTTAGTAGTTGCGGATGCTTGCTAGAGTTCCAATCATAAGTGCATATGATCCAAGAAGAGAAAGTATGTTAGCGTATGCCTCTCCCTCACATAGAATTTCAATAGTGATTAACGGTCTAGTAACATAGACAATTGCTTAGGGACAATTTCACAACTCCTACCACCACTTTTCCATACTCGCTATATTTACTTTCTTGCATCTTTATCTAAACAGCCCCTAGCTTTTATTTAGGTGCTCTTTATTATCTTGCAAACCTATCCTATCACACCTACAAAGTACTTCTAGTTTCATACTTTATCTAGGTAAAACGAACGTCAAGCGTGCGTACAGTCGTATCAGTGGCCGATAGGACTTGAGAGAGTATTTGTTCTACCTTTAGCTCCTCGTTGGGTTCGACACTCTTACTTATCAAAATAGGCTACAACTATCCCGTATACTTGCGGGTTATCAGATAGTAACTCCCACCGACCTCCGAAGAGGACGAGAGCCTCGGCAACGAAGAATTCATCATGCCAGAGGAACCCCTCGAACAAGAGCGCTTTATGCACCAGCTAATAGGCACTACAAGGAGCCTGAAAAAGAAGCAGCAGGAGCTTCAAGCTGATCAGGATCTGCTCAATGACAGATTGACTGATGTCCTGGCATCCGAGGAATTTGGCCTCGAACGCCCAACCAAGAGTTACCCGAAGCACAAGCTGCCACCCCAATTCGACGATGAGGCCCCAGAGCCTATACTACCCACATTTAACACTCCCGACGGACCTGACCGACCACCACGTGGCCGGGACAGAACGACAACTCAAGCCGAACACCCACCTGCACCACCCTGCCATAAAGATAGAGAGACAACAGCTGAAGGATACACTTGCGACCTATGGCAGGACTTGGATAATAGATTCGATTAGACCAAATCAATATATGGATCAAGGGGGCGCGCCCTAGTGTGAGAGGACGGCCATCAGGCCTGGCGCGACAAGCACAACTACACCCGGGCTGAAAACCGCATATGGACTCCATCTGAACTGCGTCTTGACGTGGCCAGATATAGAGGCGCTGCACACACCCTATGCTGCACTGATGAAGTAATGGACCACCAGTTCCTAGAAGGGTTTAAAACCGTGAACATCAAGTCATGGGATGGCAAAACAGATCCCGCAGTATGGATTGAAGATTTCCTTCTCCACATTCACATGGCTCGCGGTGATGATCTACATGCCATCAAATACCTCCCCCTCAAACTTAAGGGACCAGCTCGGCACTGGTTAAACAACCTCCTAGAAAACTCTATTCATAGCTGGGAAGACCTGGAGGATGCCTTTAGAGACAACTTACAGGGCACTTGTATCTGGCCTCCAGACGCCGATGACCTCAGTCACATAGTCCAGCAGCCCGGAGAGTCAGCCAGAAAATTCTGGACCCGGTTCCTAATCAAGAAGAACCAAATTGTTGACTGCCTGAACGCAGAGGCTCTAGCAGCCTTCAAACACAGCATCCATGACGAATGGATTGCCCGACAGCTCGGCCAAGAAAAGCTGAAGTCCATGGCAGCCCTCACATCAGTCATGATCCTCTTTTGCGCAGGCGAAGATAGCTGGCTTGCCCGTAGCAGGAACAATACCAGCGATCCTGGCACTTCTGAAGCAAGAAACAGAAACAGAAATGGCAGGCCCCGACGCAATAAAAACAAGCGTCGGAGCAACACTGAACATGGAGAAGACACGATGGTCAATGCCACATTCAGTGGCTCCAAGCCCGGTCAACGGAAGAGGCCATTCAAAAGAAACAAAGGCGGTTCATCTAGCCTGGACCGAATACTCGACCGACCTTGCCAGATTCTCGGCACCCCTGACAAGCCTGCTAACCATAACAACAAAAGTTGTTGAGTCTTTAAACAGGCTGGTAAATTAAACACCAAGCACATGGTGAAAGGGTCGCCCAGCGAGGACGATAACGAGGAGCCTTGCCCACCAAACATCGGGGACATAAGAAATTCCCTCCCAAGGTCAAGACGGTGAACATGATATACGCTACTCACATCCCCAAAAGGGAGCACAAGGAACTTCATCTTTCCTTTCAGGTTCCTTACAACCGACATCACCTTTTCATGGTGTCAAGGGCCCTTTTACCGGCCCCTTATGAAAACTTATTCATTAATCCTCTCAAAGGATCACACACCAAGGTGAAAAGCAGCACAGATGTACGGCGAAGTACCTAAAGGATCTTTCAAGATCACCTCATCCCCTTTTCTAATACCTATAGATAGCTTTCCCTTTCACTCGGCATGTAAAATAGCCTCGATGCTTATAGCATTATCTGTACAAATATGTTTTGACGTATCAATCCGACTATAATGTAAACTATTTTTCGCCCAAACTATTCGGCACTGGCTTATTCCCTATTCTATATTTTTCTTCTTTTTCATCTGATTGTCATGTACACCTCGGCATGACCTAAATCGCCAGGGGTCCATTCAACCGCGCACATTCCTTAAATTTACCATAAGACCGAACACATTCACAAGTGTAATTCGGTGTCCCGAATCTAGCATTATATGCATCGGCTCCGAATCATGTCTCAGGTCAATAGTTGGGTTGCCCGACTCTTGTGATTACTACCTGACGTTCCGATTGTTCGGCTTAGGAAGTAAAGGGAGAACTACTGCGATTGTGTTTCTGGTTAGCCGGATAAACACCTTAGTAGAGAAAGCCGAAAACTGACTGTCATGATGCGGCGAGAGCTGGTCAGCTATTCGGTGACTCTGTATAAATCTCTTGCGATTTTTTTTCCGTGTCACACGAAGGACTGGTTTTTTACCCGGCCAGGTGTCTATAGCACCCGAGTTCGGATCACCAAACAATACCAGGGGCTGCACCTACAATCTTATTGTCAAACTCCTATGGCTAAGTGAGAGTGATAAAGCCGCATAGTCTAATTGCCTGGTTCGCCGCACTAGCACGTCCTTCAAGGACCAAGTTGTTGGGTTAAGTGTATTTTTTGTGCTATTCCGAACACCCCCGTAGTATCTATGTGAGGGGCTGAAGCCGACGACTGGCCAACTCTCAGATTAAATAAATAGCTGCAATGGCGGATAAATAATTTTAGATGAAACAAGACTAAAATTACACAAACGCCTTGTTTTCATTATACAAAGTTTGGGTAGCACGGATACATTCATTGAAAAATGATGTCCTTCGGACACAGGCCCTCTATAATGCGCGATACTTTAAGGACGTCGTTGAAATATTTCTCCCGCATACGATGCTCCTTCCCTGCGGGCGGTCCCTCGGTTGCAAAACTGGTAACATTCATCTTCGCCGACTGCACCTTGACACGGGCGAAGGCCATCCGGGCACCTTCAATGCAGATCGATCGCTTTATAGCATCAAGCCATGGGCAGGCATCAACCAGCCGCTTCACAAGCCCAAACTAGCTACCAGGTATGGGTTCGACTAGCCAAAGACGGACTATGATATCCTTCATGGCCAATCTGGCCACCCTATTTAGCTCGGTTAGTTGTTTCAGCTGATCACTGAGGGGCACAGGATGCTCTGGTGCAAGGTATTGCGTCTAGAATAGCTTCTCTGTTGAGCTCCCTTCTTCGTCCTGGAAAAAATCTGCATCATCTGCAATACTTCGGGGCAGATCCGCAAACGCTCTTGGAGAACTCCAAATGTGTGTCAGTAAGGTGTACTTTCTCCTCACGTATTTTTTTGACAGAAATACTGTAAGGGAACCCCCTACAGTATAATTGGTGCAACAAACCCAAATTGCGAGTACCATGCCTTGAACCTGGGTGGGTGGTGATACGTCTCCAACGTATCTATAATTTTTGATTGTTCCATGCTATTATATTACCTGTTTTGGATGTTTATGAGCTTTATTTTATACATTATTATCATTTTTGGGACTAACCTACTAACCGGAGGCCCAACCCATATTGCTGTTTTTTTTTGCCTATTTCAGTATTTCGAAGAAAAGGAATATCAAACGGAGTCCAAACGGAATGAAACCTTCGGGGGCGTGATTTTTGGAACGAACAAGATCCGGAGAGCTTGGAGTGCAAGTCAATAAACAATCGGAGCCTCCACGAGATTGGAGGGAGCACCCCCCCCTATAGGGTGCGCCCCCTGTCTCGTGGGCCCCTCGAGCGTCCACCGATGTACTTCTTCCTCCTATATATACCTACGGACCCCGAAAACATCCGGGCGCATCACGAAACACAATCTCCACCACCGTAACCTTCTGTATCCGCGAGATCCCATCTTGGAGCCTTCGCCGGCACTCTGCCGGAGGGGGAATCAACCACGGAGGGCCTCTACATCAACATCCTTGCCCCTCCTATGAGTTGTGAGTAGTTTACCATAGACCTACGGGTCCATAGTTGTTAGCTAGATTGCTTCTTCTCTCTTTTTGGATCTCAATACAATGTTCCCCCCTCTCTTGTGGAGATCTATTCGATGTAATCTCTTTTTGCGGTGTGTTTGTCGAGATCCGATGAATTGTGGGTTTATGATCAGATTTATCTATGGATATTAATTGAATCTTCTCTGAATTCTTTTATGTATGATTGAGTTATCTTTGAAAGTCTCTTTGAATTATCAGTTTGGTTTGTTCTACTAGATTGATCTTTCTTGCCATGGAAGAAGTGCTTAGCTTTGGGTTCAATCTTGCGGTGTTCTTACCCAGTGACAGAAAGGGTTGCAAGACACGTATTGTATTGTTTCCATCGAGGATAACAAGATAGGGTTTATATCATATTGCATGAGTTTATCCTTCTACATCATGTCATCTTGCTTAATGCGTTACTCTGTTCTTATGAACTTAATACTCTAGATGCATGCTGGATAGCGGTCGATGTGTGGAGTAATAGTAGTAGATGCAGGGAGGAGTTGGTCTACTTGTTATGGACGTGATGCCTATATGCATGATCATGCCTAGATAACGTCATAATTATTCGCTTTTCTATCAATTTCTTGACAGTAATTTGTTCACCCACCGTAATACTTATGCTCTTGAGAGAAGCCTCTAGTGAAACCTATGGCCCCCGGGTCTATCTCTTATCTTATTTGCTTTCAATCTACTTTTATTTGCATCTTTACTTTTTTTCATCTATACAAAAATATATTTATCTTATCATACTATCTTTATCAGATCTCACTTTCGCAAGTGGCCGTGAAGGGATTGAGAACCCCTTTATTGCGTTGGTTGCGAGTTCTCAGTTTGTTTGTGTAGGCGTGTGGGACTTTTGAGGAGCCTCCTACTGGATTGATACCTTGGTTCTCAAAAACTGAGGGACATACTTACGCTACACTTGCTGCATCACCCTCTCCTCTTCGGGGAAAACCAATGCTAGCTCAAGATATAGCAAGAAGGATTTCTGGCGCCGTTGCCGGGGAGGTCTTTGCTCAAGTCAAGACATACCAAGTACCCATCACAAACCCATCTCCCTCGCATTTACATTATTTGCCATTTGCCTCTCATTTTCCTCTCCCCCATTTCACCCTTGCCGTTTTATTCGCCCTCTCTTTCTCAATCTTCTTCTCCTCTCTCTCTTCACTTGCCTTTTTGTTTGCTTGTGTCTCCATGTGCCTTCTTTGTGCTTGCATCTTTGCTTGCTAAAAATCTATTGTTATGGATCCACTTAAAGTGTTCTACTTGGATCATCTTCGATCCTTATGCGCTCGTGCCGAAACCCCAACTAGCCTAGTTCATGGGAAATCTTTAGATGAGCATGCTCATTTTGTGCGTCATCGTTTGTCTGAAAAGGGGAAGCTCTTATGGTATCATATAAATAGTTTGTTATGCTATGCTTGGAATCTTTGTGAAATTTGTGGTTTTACTTGTTGCTCTAAGAACCCTAAAAACACCTTCCTTACCTATGTGAGTTCAATGATAATGAAATCTTATCTTCTTATGCAAAGGGTCTTCATAGTTACTAAGATATCAAACAAATTGAAGAATTTGTCATTTTTATGGGTGCTCATGAAGTTGCTTCTTTGATTCAAAAGTATAATTTTACTCTCAACAAATCTGAAAATTCCGTCATACTTAAATATTGCAATGAAAACTTTGCTCATAATGTCTATGTCCATGAATTTATTGAAAGAATGACCGTTGCTTTGGAAGAAAATAATGATATGCATGAATCTATAGAAAATGATGATTCCAGTGATTTGGTTGAAATATCCCTTGATGAACATGATGCTTGCTATTCTTGTGTCCATGATGCCAATATTTATGAAGACGAATTTGCTATAGTTCCGTATGTTAAACATGAGATCGTTGCTATTGCACCCATACTTGGTAGTTCCTTCGATGAAAAGCTTGATTGCAATGATTTTACTATAAATTATCTTGATGTCAATTGTGCTAATAATATGCAAAACCCTAAGCTTGGGGATGCTAGTTTTGCTATGTTTACTACTTGTTGCAATGATCATGATTGGGGCGATTCTTCTTGTGTTCTTGAAAATTTATTTAAGCCCCATTATGAATATGAGATTGATAATAGTCTTTGCAATATTATTGATAGTGGGTTTGGAAGAGTGTCAACTTTAGATCCTACATATTTGGAGAATGTTCAATCTTATGAAAGTTTTGAGAAAAGTGGGTTTGGAGAGATCATGACTTTAGTTAATGTTAATCCCACTATCTTGGAAGAGTGTCAACTTTGCATGCATGTGGATCGTGTTGAAAATATTTTATGTGATAGCTATTTTGTTGAATTTGCTTATGATCCTACATGTAATTATTATGAGAGAGGAAAATATGGTTGTAGAAATCTTCATGTTACTAAATTACCTCTCGTCATGTTGAGATTGCTATCGTCTCTTTCTTCTTCCTTGCATATGCTAGTTTTTGCTTGCCTTGCAAATTTGTTTGCTTACAAGATGCCTATACATAGGAAGTATGTTAGACTTATATGTGTTTTTCACATATTTTATGATGCTCTCTTTACGCTTCAATTCTTGTCTTTTATGTGAGCATCATTGAAATCTCAATGCCTAGCTAGTGGCGTTAAACAATAGCGCTAGTTGGGAGGCAACCCAATTTTCTTTATGTTTTTTGTTTTTGCTCCTGTTTAGTAATAAATCTTGCATCTACTCTCTGATTAGATGTGTTTTTATATTTTTGTTTAGTGTTTGTGCCAAGTAGAACCTATAGGACAAACTATGATGATGGTTGATTTGATTCTGCTGAAAAACAGAAACTTTGCGCTCACGAGAAAAAATTCAATAAATCACAGAAACGTGTTTTTGCATTGATTCTATTTTCTGCTGATCAATAAACAAATTGTCCAGTACGTCCTATTTTGGTAGGATTTTTAGAGTTCCATAAGTTTGCGTTAGTTACAGATTGCTACAGACTGTTCTGTTTTTGACAGATTCTGTTTTTCGTGTGTTGTTTGCTTATTTCAATGCTTCTATGGATAATAAATTAGTTTATAAACCATAAGGAAGTTGAAATACAGTAGGTCTAACACAAAAATAAATAAAGAATGAGTTCATTACAGTATCTTATGTGGTGGTTTTGTTTTCTTTCACTAACGGAGCTTATAAGATTTCCTGTTGAGTTTTGTGTTGTGAAGTTTTCAAGTTTTGGGTAAATCTTTTATGGACTATGGAATAAATAGTGGCAAGAGCCTAAGCTTGGCGATGCCCAAGGCACCCAAGATATTCAAGAATAGCGAAAAGCCTAAGCTTGGGGATGCCCCGGCAAGGCATCCCCTGTTTCGTCTTCGTTCATTGGTAACTTTACTTGGAGCTATATTTTTATTCGCCACATGATATGTGTTTTGCTTGGAGCGTTGTGTATTATATTGGTCTTTTCTTTTTAGTTTACCACAATCATCCTTGCTGTACACACCTTTTGGGAGAAGCCTATTTGATTAGAATTTGCTAGAATACTCTATGTGCTTCACTTATATCTTTTGAGCTTGATAGTTTTTGCTCTAGTGCTGCACTTATATCTTTTAGAGCATGGTGGTGGATTAATTTTGAAGAAATTGCTAGTCTCTCATGCTTCACTTATATTATTTTGAGAGTCTCTTAGAACAGCATGGTATTTGCTATGGTTATAATTTGGTCCTAGAATGATGAGCATCCAAGTTGGGCATAATAAAAACTATCATAGAAAGTGAATTGGATGCTATGATCAATTTGATGCTTGATAATTGTTTTGAGATATGGAGGTAGTGATATTAAATTCATGCTAGTTGGGTGATTATTTATTTAAAGAATGCTTGTGTTGAAGTTTGTGATTCCCGTAGCATGCACGTATGGTGAACCGCTTTGTGATGAAGTTGGAGCACAATTTTATTTATTGAATGTCTTCCTTATGAGTGGAAGTCGGGGACGACCGATGGTCTTTTCCTACCAATCTATCCCCCATGGAGCATGTGCGTAGTGCTTTGGTTTTTGATGAATTCTAAATTTTTACAACAAGTATGTGAGTTCTTTTGACTAATGTTGAGTCCATGGATTATACACACCCTTTCACCCTTCCATTATGTCTAGCCTCTCTTGTACCGTGCAACTTACGCCGGTACCATACACCCACCATATACTTTCCTCAAAACAGCCACCATACCTACCTATTATGGCATTTCCATAGCCATTCCGAGATATATTGCCATGAAACTTTCCACCGTTCCGTTTATTATGACACGTTTCATCATTGTCATATTGCTCTTTGCATGATCATGTAGTTGACATCGTATTTGTGGCAGAGCCACCATCATAATCTTCATACATGTCGCTCTTGATTCATTGCATATCCCGGTATACCGCCGGAGGCATTCACATAGAGTCATATCTTGTTGTAGATTTGAGTTGTAATTTTTGAGTTGTAAATCCATAAAAGTGTGATGATCTCCATTATTAGAGCATTGTCCTAGTGAGGAAAGGATGATGAAGACTATGATTGCCCCACAAGTCGGGATGAGACTTCGGACTTTACAAAAAGAATAAAAAAGAGAAAGGCCAAAAAGAAAAAGAAAAAAAATAAAAGAAAAGAGAAGGCCAAAGAAAAAAAAGAAGAGAAAAAAAAGAATGAGAGAAAAAGAGAGAATGGACAATGGTACTATCTTTTTTTCCACACTTGTGCTTCAAAATAGCACCATGATCTTCATGATAGAGAGTCTCATATGTTGTCACTTTCATATACTAGTAGGAATTTTTCATTATAGAACTTGGCTTGTATATTCCAATGATGGGCTTCCTCAAAATGCCCTAGGTCTTCGTGAACAAGCAAGTTCGATGCACACCCACTAGTTTTCTTTTGTTCAGCTTTCATATATTTATAGCTCTAGTGCATCCGTTGCATGGCAATCCCTACTCACTCACATTGATATCTATTAATGGGCATCTCCATAGCCCGTTGATACGCCTAGTTGATGTGAGACTATCTTCTCCTTTTTTGTCTTCCCCACAACCACCATTCTATTCCACATATAGTGCCATGTCCATGGCTCATGCTCATGTATTGGGTGAAAGTTGAAAGAGTATGAGATTATTAAAGTATGAAACAATTGCTTGGCTTGTCATGGGGGTTGTGCATGACTAATACTTTGTGTGATGAAGATAGAGCAACATCCAGACTATATGAATTTGTAGGGATAACATTCTTTGGCCATGTTATTTTGAGAAGACATGATTACTTTGCTTAGTATGCTTGAAGTATTTCTATTTCTTATGTCAATATGAACTTTTATTTTGTATTATTTGGATCTGAACATTCATGCCGCATTAAATAAAATTACATTGAGAATTATGCTAGGTAGCATTCCACATAAAAAATTCTCTTTTTATCATTTACCTACTCGAGGACGAGCAGGAATTAAGCTTGGGGATGCTTGATACGGCTCCAACGTATCTATAATTTTTGATTGTTCCATGCTATCATATTACCTGTTTTGGATGTTTATGGGCTTTATTTTATACATTATTATCATTTTCGGGACTAACCTACTAATCGGAGGCCCAGCCCATATTGTTGTTTTTTGCCTATTTCAGTATTCCAAAGAAAAGGAATATCAAACGGAGTCCAAACGGAATGAAACCTTCGGGAGCGTGATCTTTGGAACGAACAAGATCCGGAGAGCTTGGAGTGCAAGTCAAGAAACAACCGGAGCCTCCACGAGATAGGAGGGTGCCCCCCCTGTAGGGCGTGCCCCCCTGTCTTGTGGGCCCCTCGGGCGTCCACCGACGTACTTCTTCCTCCTATATATACCTACGGACCCCGAAAACATCCGGGGGCATCACGAAACACAATCTCCACCATCGTAACCTTCTGTATCCGCGAGATCCCATCTTGGAGCCTTCGCCGACACTCTGCCGGAGGGGGAATCAACCATGGAGGGCCTCTACATCAACATCCTTGCCCCTCCTATGAGTTGTGAGTAGTTTACCACAGACCTGAATACAATGTTCTCCCCCTCTCTTGTGGAGATCTATTCGATGTAATCTCTTTTTGCGGTGTGTTTGTCGAGATCTGATGAATTGTGGGTTTATGATCAGATTTATCTATGGATATTAATTGAATCTTATCTGAATTCTTTTATGTATGATTGAGTTATCTTTGCAAGTCTCTTCAAATTATCGGTTTGGTTTGGCCTACTAGATTGATCTTTCTTGCCATGGGAGAAGTGCTTAGCTTTGGGTTCAATCTTGCGGTGTTCTTACCTAGTGACAGAAAGGGTTGCAAGACACGTATTGTATTGTTTCCATCGAGGATAACAAGATGGGGTTTATATCATATTGCATGAGTTTATCCTTCTACATCATGGCATCTTGCTTAATGCGTTACACTGTTCTTATGAACTTAATACTCTAGATGCATGCTGGATAGCGGTCGATGTGTGGAGTAATAGTAGTAGATGCAGGCAGGAGTCGGTCTACTTGTTATGGACATGATGCCTATATACATGATCATGCCTAGATAACGTCATAATTATTCGCTTTTCTATCAATTGCTCGACAGTAATTTGTTCACCCACCGTAATACTTATGCTCTCGAGAGACGCCTCTAGTTAAACCTCTGGCCCCCGGGTCTATCTCTTATCTTATTTGCTTTCAATCTACTTTTATTTGCATCTCACTTTTTTGCATCTATATTATAAAATACCAAAAATATATTTATCTTATCATACTATCTC
Source organism: Triticum aestivum (assembly GCF_018294505.1). Lineage (NCBI taxonomy): Eukaryota > Viridiplantae > Streptophyta > Magnoliopsida > Poales > Poaceae > Triticum > Triticum aestivum. The sequence goes on from NC_057813.1 coordinate 607,534,424, forward strand.
TATCAGATCTCACTTTCGCAAGTGGCCGTGAACGGATTGACAACACCTTTATTGCGTTGGTTGCGAGTTCTCAGTTTGTTTGTGTAGGAGCGTGGGACTATTGAGGAGCCTCCTACTGGATTGATACCTTGGTTCTCAAAAACTGAGGGAAATACTTACGCTACACTTGCTGCATCACCCTCTCCTCTTCGGGGAAAACCAACGCTAGCTCAAGACGTAGCAGGTGGGAAGGCATCAGCCCCTTCCCACCACTAGGCTATTCCTTAGTCTGCTCTCCTCACGTATTTGCTCTGCATATTAAAAGCCTTACCCGCCACGATCTTCTTGGCTTCTTGGATCTCCTGACAGGCGCCTTGGGCTTCAACCCGAGCCTCCTTTGCACTTTGGAGCGCTGGAGCAAGTTCGGAGTCTCGATCCGACACCTTGCGCTCCAAGGACTCACATTTATTTATAGCATCCGTGAGCTCTTGTTGGACTTCCTCCAACCTTGCATCATGCTTTTGGCGGGCGGTTCGTTCCTCTTCCACCTCCTTCTTGGCTTCGTCCAAAGCACTCTTGAGGGCCTCGACCTCAAATGTGTCACCTATGAGCATAATCATAAAGCTCATTTAGATAACAAATTGAAACTCATATCATTTTAGATATTCTTCTATATCGTATACCTTGTTTTTCTCCAACCTCCACTTTAGTTCAGAGACTTCGGCATAATGCGAGGTTGCTGCTAGCTTCGCAGCATATTCATCCAAAGATACATATATGTTAGCTCCTGCGGAATATTATTCGATCCTCTGTTTGGCCTTTCTTCACGAAAGTCGAACAGAGTCTCAGCGGCTACTATATATATATATATATATATATATATATATATATATATATATATTCTTTTTACAAATAGCCAAACCATATTACGTCACATACCTCAAAGCCTGTTACAAGGCTGGTATAGGCTTGGTTCAATCCGCTCTTAGTGGACCAAACCTTTTCGACCACCGTAACCATAACAGTACGGTGTTCCTCCATAATGGAAGCACCCTGAAGCGCTTCCTCCAGAGTGTCCGGCGCCTCCGGATTGATAGAGGACGCCGGTGGAGATGGCGCGCCCCCTTCCCTCGAAGAAGGCTGCTGGTCCGATTCCGGAGCCGTATGGGTCTCCGGAATAATATCCGGCTAGGGACCGAATTAAGCGTTGCACCCATTCCCGGTCTCCATGGGGGTTGATTTCCCCCTCTCTTCGGCAATAGAGGTATTACCCTCCGCCACCACCTTCACGGCCTCCTATACCTCCCCATGACCTAGAGAGGTTCTTTGGGACAACACTTCAGTGTTATCCATGGTAGTGGGTGGAGAGATCTGCGAAGGCGACTCGCTCTCCATCGCGTTCGGCCCTAGCGAGTTCCTAGATGACGATGATCATTGCGGGAGATCACAAGCTGGGCTATATTGCGCAATTCAATATGTTAAAATAGTAAGGCATAAAATCGGATATGTGTACGGTGTCTTCTGATACATACGATTCAGCCAAGAGCTTCGGCCTGGGGTGCCGCTCTGGGATGGCATCGACATCCGCTTCAGAATCATCCGAAAGGGAGGGTTTTCCCTTCTTGGTCGCCACCACCTCTAGATGTGTGGAAGTCGCCCTCTTCTTCTTCCCCCTTTAGGGGGGGAGTTACTCTCTTCCTCCTCTACATCTTCGTCATGGGAGGAGGTGGTCTCGGAGTCTTCGGACACGACGTCTGAAGTACCCTTACGACGGATGCCACCTCTGGTCTCCTTGCCCTTCTTCTTGGCCTTCTTCTCTAGCGCCTAATACAGCGCCAGAACTAGCATATTTGTTAGCCGCGGTCTTCGGTTGTCTCCGGCAACGACTTTTGAGTCTTGAAGAGCAGCTTCCATATGTCTTCGTTCGTCGTGCCGAAGAACCGCTGCAGGGTCCGATGACCGAGCGGGTCGAATTCCCACATATGTTGAGTCCGGCGTTGACAAGGGAGAATCCAGCGAAAAAGCATCACCTGGATCATGCTGGCGAGGTTGGTGCTCTTGTTTATCATGCCCTTGACGCGGCTCTCCAGCGTCGTCACCTCGTCAGGCGACTCCCAATCTAGGCCGTTATTGAGCCATGATGTAAGCCGTGTCGGGGGCCCAGATTTGAACTCAGGATGGTGGCCCATGTGGCATCGCGGGTGTGACGCCCCCGATTCAATCATACACTAATCATACACGCAAATGTGTACGATCAAGATCAGGGACTCATGGGAAGATATCACAACACAACTCTAGACACAAACTAAAATAACACAAGCTTTATATTACAAGCTAGGGGCCTCGAGGGCTCGAAAACAAACGAGTCAGCGGAAGCAACAATATCTGAGTACAGACATGATTTAAACTAGTTTTCCTTAAGAAGTCTAGCACAAAAGCAACATCGATCGAAAAGGCAAGGCAAGGCGTCCGTCACGTGGTAGTAGGCATCCTCGGGGTAGTAGCAGTCATCGGTGGTGTCGTCTGGCTCCTGGGCTCCACCATCTGGTTGTAGCATCCGAGAAGAATGAAAAGAGGTGGAAAAACGGGAGCAAAGCAACCGTGAGTACTCATCCAAAGTACTCGCAAAAAAGGATCTACACTACATAAGCATCGGTATCAATGAAATGGGCGGTATCTGTGGACTGAACTGTAGAATGCCAGAACAGAAGGGGAAAGCCTAGTCCTATCTAAGACTAGCATCTTCAACAGCTTCAAGCATCTTGCAGCATCAGAAGAGATAAGATTAGCATAAAGTAAAGTAGCAGTAGTGTTATCAACCTCGGCCAGAGATCCTTTCTCGACTCCCGGCGAGAAAGCAATCCTAGAGCCATACTATCTAGTTATCACCTCAAGTATCCAGTTCTAGTTGTATCGATCGGGATACAACTCCGAGTGTGTGTTACCGTAGGACAGGCTATCGATAGATGTTTTGTTCCCTGCAGGGGTGCACCAACTTACCCAACACGCTCGATTAACTCCGGCCAGACACACTTTCCTGGGTCATGCACGGCCTCGGCCAAACAATACGCCGCAACCCGACCTAGGCTTAATAGAGAGGTCAGCACGCTGGACTAACCCTATGCCCCCAGGGGTAATGGGCCATCGCCCCGGGAACTCCTGCACGTTGCGAACGTGGCTGGTGAGCAGACCTAGCTACCTCCTTAAAAAGGCAGGTGCTTACGCAGTCCAACCCGGTGTGCGCCGCTCAGTCGCTGACGTCTATTAAGCTTCGGCTGATGCATACGACGCAGAATTCCCATACTATGCCCACGTGATGGTTGGTGCTATCAGGCCAGAGGCCCCTCGGATCAAATATCCAAACCGTTAGTGTGTTGGTAGTGCGCTCATGAGCAGAGACTCACGAAAGATGTGACCCTGTCGCCCCGTCTCGAGGACTTGTGGCAAGGGCTAAGAATTCTCGGCCACGCCTCGTACTCAACTCTTCCGGTACCCTCCAGGTCAACACGTCTCCACATCACTCGCGGGTACCCCTCATGGCCGACCCTCCTTTCCAAGTAACAGTTGTAAAGTCCAAGTATCCGTGTGTCCAAACATCAACGGGAAAACCCTAGGAATCACCCCCGATGGATTCCACTCGATGTAATCATCAAGGTGAATGAAAGAGGAACCACCCTCAAGGTTCACATTGAAGGTTTCACGACAGAGTCGTATCGGAACTGGTTAAGGAGGAAATCACCCTCGATGACCATGACCGAATAGCTACACTACAGAGATCTCATCATGAGTGATGTATGAGGGACCACCCGCGACACTTGTTGGTAACTCTGCAGAGTCGAGCAACAAAAGGGGCGTGATGTGACGTTAGGTGTCAGGCTCTGGTCGTTGATCGCATTGATCGAGTCGTCAATGATGAAGCAGGGGCAACAAGGACAAGGTGGGGGTCACTAATGGATCACAAACCAACCTATGCTAAGCAGTTTAGGATAAGAAGGTAGGTAACAATAAGCAGGTTACAAAAGTAGGCTATGCATCGGAATAGGAGAAATCAATTACATTAGCAAAATCTAATGCAAGCATCTGAGAATGGAATTGGCGATATCGGGATGGTCAAAGGGGGGGCTTGCCTGTAAGCTCTGCTGAAAAGGAAGAAGTGTCGTCGTCGACGTAGTCAATCACAGGGGCAGCATCAGTCTCGGGGCTACCAAAGAGAAGAGGGGGAAGAAACAATAAATTTAAAGCAAACATAGCATCCCAAAGCATAACATGGCAATATGTTGTGCCGGGTGTGACCTAAGGTATGGCTACACGAATAAGGTGAAAGGGGAATTCAACCGGGAATGTTTTCCCGGTTCTGGATTTGTGTCAGACAGATGACCGGAGGGGGAATGTTCCATGTTCAGCATGCTAGGGGAATGTGATAGATGAACGGAACGCGTATTTGGATTCATTGGATTTTTCTAAGCTACTTTCATGTAGAAAACATTTTCATCTGAGTTACGGATTATTTTATATGATTTTTCTAAGTTTTAAACATTTTCTGGAAATAATTAAATTAACAGAATGAGTTATGACGTCAGCACGACGTCATTGTGATGTCAGCAATCAACAGGACGGCTGACCAGGTGAAACTGACCAGTGGGTCCCACCTGTCATAGACAGAGGACTAACAGAAGTTTAAACTAACTAAAACGAGGTTAATTAACAACAGGGCCCCACAAGTTAGTAGCAGATTAGAATACTAATTACTTCTAATTATAAAAACCTTTTAATTAGCTTAATTATTCGGTGGGGCCTGCATGTCAGAGGTACCGGGGTGCCCAGTCAGCACGTTGACTGGGTCAACCCAGTCAACAGGTCCCCATGGCCCACTGGCCGTGACCCAGGGGTGGGGCCCGCATAGCCACGTTGGCGGCCGGCGCCAGAGTTGCTCCGGTGACCCAAAACACAGCAGCGCGTCGCTGAAACACGTCGGATTTCATCTACGATGGGTGGTTTCGCGCGTGCTTGGGCGCGTTCGAACGAGCAGCGAGTGCCACGTCCAGTGGTGGTGGTGGTTTCGCCGGAATCGGCTGGAATCGGCGCAGCCGATGAGCGGAGGCGGCGGCGTTCTCGGGCGCTCGTCGAGCTAGGTGCTTAGGCGACACGGGAAGACTTGTGCGCGTGCATGTTGGGCTCATGGGAACACCAGGAGCACGGCGGAGGCCTCAGGCAAGCATGACAAGGGCCATGGCCACGACCATGAGCTCGTCGGCAGCGAACAAAGCTCGGGCACAGCAGCAGCTAGCTACGACACTGAAGAGGCTAAAAGGATGGGAGCAAGAGATGGAGGAGCTCACCTAGCGGCACGCACGGTGGCCCTTGGAAGGTTAGGAGCAGCAGGAGCGTCGGAGAGGAGGAAGATCGCCGGCGACCGAGGCGGAAGGGTGCGACTCGATCCGCGGCCTGCGGTGCTCCTCGAACTCGATGGCGAGGCGTAGTCGAGGTAGAGGTCGACAGCGCGTCTTGTGGACGTGCTGGCGAGGCGCGGGTTGGGCAGTGGCCGCGGCTACGGCACAGCCATGGCGACGGCGGCGCTCGGTTGAGGTGGAGAAAGAGAGGGAGAGCAAGGAGGGATCTGGTGGGAGAGGGAGAGGCGGAGCGGGCGACAACGGAGAGCGGGGCAGAGGACCGAGGCGTCTGGGGCCTTATCCTCTCGTCAGGCGTCGCCGGCATGGTGGTTGGATGGCGACGGGCGAGCGCTGTCCCACCCGGTCAGAGGAACAGGACGCGACCGGGGAGGGGAAGTGGGCCGGCCTGCTGGGATGGGACGAGGCCCATGGGAAGGCCAGGGGCACTCCCACCCCTTTGCTTTTCCTTTTCCTTTTCTTTTTTTCCAGTAGATTTTGCTTTTCTTTTAGACACAACTAACTTTGCAAAAATATGCCACTGGCCAAAATAATTTCAAAGAATTATTGGGCACTGGCACAAAAAGATTGTGAGGCTTTTGAATAGTTTGCAATTTTTATAAATTAAAAAGGCATTTAATTTAATTGCTTTAGCCACATTTTTAACTAGTTTAGGGAACTTGGACATTTTGGAAGAATGTTAGTTCATCACCAATGTTACTAGAAGAATACTTTCCACATGATGAACATTTTAGTTTTCATGTTTGAGCATTTTTGAATTTCACTCAGAATTTTAATTTGAGTTCAAGTGGAATTTGAAAGAGATAAGAACAATGATGAACAAACACTTGTTTAGCAAAAGGATTAACTTAACCCCAGGGACTACTGTAGCATCATTGCACCGGGGTGTTACAACTCTCCTCCTCTAAAAGAAATTCTCGTCCCGAGAATTAAGAGGTAGAAGGGAAAAGATCGGGGTATTCAGAACGGAGGTTATCCTCGCGTTCCCAAGTGGCTTCATCTTTAGTATGATTCGACCATTGCACATTGAGGAACTTGGTAACCTTCTGGCGGGTTTTACGTTCAGCTTCTTCAAGAATGCGGATAGGATGCTCTTTGTAAGTGAGATCATCTTGAACTTCAATCAATTCCAGATCCACTTCACGTTCACGGTCCTTGAAGCAACGACAAAGCTGTGACACGTGGAAGACGTCATGGACGTGAGAGAACTGAGGTGGCAACTCCAATTGATAAGCCACTAGTTCTCGACGGGCGAGAATGTGGAAGGGACCAATGTAGCGCGGAGCTAGCTTGCCCTTGACTCCGAAGTGACGAGTGCCTCTCAAAGGAGTGACACGTAGATAAGCTTGATCACCAGGTTGATAAGTTGAACCCCAGTGTTTCCGGCCATAGTTGCTCTTCTGGCGGGACTGGGCCGCCTTGATATTATCCCGAACAATGTGAACCTGCTCTCCAGCTTATTGAATAATATCCGGACCAATGAGTGTCCGTTCCCTAGTTTTTGACCAATTCAGAGGGGTTCGGCACTTACATCCATAGAGCACCTAGAAGGGTGCCATCTTCAAGCCGGCTTGATAGCTGTTGTTATAAGAGAACTCCGCATAAGGGAGAGATTCTTCCCACTTCTTTCCGAAAGAAATAACACAAGCCCGAAGCATATCTGCTAGAATTTGGTTGACTCGCTCGACTTGGCCTTGGGATTGGGGATGATAAGCAGCACTCCAGGTAATACGAGTTCCCATTGCCTATTGGAAACTATCCCAGAACTTTGAAGTGAATATACTGCCACGATCTAAACTGATCTCCTTCGGAATGCCATGGAGTGACACAATTCTGGAGATATACAAGTTTGCTAATTGACTAGCAGTGATTGTGTCCTTGACTGGCAGAAAGTGAGCAACTTTCGAGAATTGGTCGATGACAACAAAGATAGCATCATTACCTTTCTGAGACTTGGGAAGGCCAGTGACGAAGTCCGTCTGAATCTTATCCCATTTCAATTTAGGAATTGGAAGCGCTTGTAGAAGTCCATCCGGTTTCTGATGTTCTGCTTTGACGCGACGACAAATGTCGCATTCTTCGATATATCAAGCAATATCTTGCTTCAGAACACCAGTACTTCTGACGGATGTCTAGATACATCTTGGTACTTCCTGGATGAATAGAGAGAGGGGTGTCATGCGGTTCTTTCATCACCTTCTCTATCATAAGCTCGAACCGAGGCACTACAATACGATCTCTGAAGTATAAGGTTCCATCTTCACCAGGTGAGAAATCTCTGGATTTCTCTAATTCAAGATCCTTTTTCATCAAATCGATGTCAGCATCTTTGGCTTGAGCGGACTTAATTGCTTTCAGAAGACTTGGTTCCAGGACAAGGTTATTCAGAGAACCCTGTGGAACTAGTTGAAGGTTTAGCTTGCATAGCTCTTCATAAAGGAAGGGTTGAGCTTTGTAGGCCATGTGATTATTGCAATAGGAATGCGGCTCAGGGCATCAGCCATTACATTAGCCTTACCAGGGGTATAGGATATATCGCAGTTGTAGTCAGCAATAGCTTCCATCCATCGCTGCTGACGGAGGTTCAGATTTAGCTGAGTGAACAGGTACTTCAGACTCTGATGATCGGTGAAGATCTCGCAACAATTACCGAGAAGGTATTGTCGCCATAGCTTCAGTGCAAAGATAACCGCAGCAAGCTTGAGGTCATGAACTGGGTAGTTCTCTTCGTGAGGACGCACTTGGCGGGAGGCATACGCAATCACTCTGCGCTCTTGCATAAGGACACAGCCTAATCCTTGTCGTGAAGCGTCGCAATAGATGACAAAGTCCTTACAAGAATCAGGGGGACCAAGCACTGGGGCAGAAGTCAGCTTGTCCTTGAGTGCCTGGAAAATTTTCTGGCATTTGTCTGTCCAATCGAACTTAACGCCTTTGTGAAGCAGATTAGTCAGTGGCTTGGCAATCTTCGAGAGGTTCTCGACGAAAGACGGCAATAGCTGGCGAGTCCGAGAAATCTTCTGACTTGCTTGACAGTCTTCGGAGGGGTGCAGTCAAGAATAGGCTGAACTCGCTCTGGATTGAGGGCAATACCATCCTTGGAGATGACATGACCAAGGAAGGTGACTTCGGGAAGCCAAAATCCGCATTTGTAATACTTGGCATATAGCTGATGTGCAAAGCTTCTCTAGAACAAGTCGAAGATGTTCAGCATGTTCTTTTTTGTTCTTTGAATATACCAGGATATCATCGAGATAGACTGCGACGAACTTGTCGAGGTAATCCATGAATATGTAGTTCATTAGATGGGAGAATGTGTCTGGAGCATTGGTCAAGACAAAAGACATGATGGTGTACTCATAAGAACCATAACGAGTGACGAATGCGGTCTTTGGAATATCCTCTTCACGAACACGGATCTGGTGGTAACCCAACCTCAAGTCGAGTTTAGAGAATATCGATGAACCAGCCAGTTGAGCATACAGATCATTGATCCGAGGAAGGGGATATTTGTTCTGAATTGTAGCTTGGTTGATTGGACGGTAGTCTTGGACCAAGCGGTTCGTCCCGTCCTTCTTCTTGATGAAGAGAGAAGGTGCTCCCCTATCAGAGGAGCTTGGACGAATGAAACCACTGCGAAGAGATTTGTCGATTTCCTTCTTAAGCTCAAGGAGTTCATGAGGTGGCATCTTGTAGGGTCGTTTCATGATAGGAATGGTGCCTGGTTTCAAATCTATGACAAACTCGACAGCCCGAGCAGGGGGTATTCCTGGAAGTTCTTCTGGAAAGACGTCTAGGAAGTAACGAACAATTGGGATCTTTTCAATTCCCTCAAGAGGTGCTGCGTTCAACACATTCAGGAGATAGAGTCGGGCTTCGGCATTTTGAACCAGACGAGCATTTTAGCTTACTATCACATCTGCAGGGTATAGAAGGTGGACTGTTTAAGTGGCGCAAATGATAGGAGCCGTATGTGCTTTCAACCAATCCATTCCCATAATGAGGTCAATATTGGAAGACTTCCGAATAATGGGGGAGGCAAAAAATTCCAACCCTTCGATTTCAACGGAAACGTTGTAGCTAACCATGGAGGTTTGGCATTGGCCCGCAGGGATTTTTTACCACTAGTGGAGTGTGCATCTCTTTGTATTTAATGACATGCATGAATGCAAAATCTTCTGATATGAAAGAATTTGATGCTACTGAATCAAATAAAACAGATGCTGGTATTGAATTAACTAGAAGAGTACCCATCACAATAGCAGGCTGGTCTTGAGCTTCATTCAGATCAATGTTGTTAGCCTGCCCATGACCATAAGGTCGGGCATTGTTGTTGCGGGGTTGATTGTTACCACAAGCAATAGAAGGCAGAGTTAGCTGATTCTGATTCTGAGGGCAGTTCCTGGAATGGTGACCTGGAAGGCCACACTGGAAGCACAGACCATCATTGGGATTGGGAGCAGGATCATGGGGTGGTATAGCTCAAAGAGGCTGCCTCTCCGGAGGAGGAGGCAGACGAGGTGCAACATAGGATTGTCTTGGTACAGGTGCAGTTGGACGATACATGCTATGGGGTATCCATATCTGACGCTTCTGCGCTAACGGGCCCGAAGATGGGCCAGCATCACGGCTACGCCTGAGGGAGCCCTGGTGTTCCTAAAGACCAGTCTCAACCTGAATGGCCTTGATCACCAAGGTGGTGAAGTCGGCAAAGTCATGAACAGCAGTGCCAGCTTGATATCTGGGTGAAGTCCATTACAAAACTTTTCTTGCCTACGAGCATCAGTTGCAATGTCTTCTTCAGCATAACGTGACAAGTCCAGAAATTCCCGCTGAGAAGCATGTATGGTCTTGTTGCCTTGGGTGAGGTTGCCGAACTCTTTCTTCTTCCTGTCCATGATACCCTGAGGAATGAAGCGGGCACGATAGGCACAGCTTGGAAATCTGGCCAAGTGATGACCGTTCTAGTAGGTATGGTACGCCTGTGGCTGTCCCACCATTGAGCAGCGGGACCCTTGAGGAAGAAGGATGCAAATGTGACATAGCTGGCAGGGGTAACACTAGCAGACTCCTTTTCATATGTGATGTCGCGGAGCGAGTCATCAGCATCAAGGGGCTGAGTTGAGCTGCGGTAGATGGTCGGGTTGAGGCGCATGAAGTCATGCAGAGTAACTAGGGCTGGCTGCTGGTTCATATTCGGTCGAGGAAACTGAGCCATCATTCCTTCCATGAACTGGCGGTTCGTTTCAAACTATTGTATCATTCCGGCAAAGAATTCAGGCGGAGGTGGATCGTTGCCACCACGGCCACGACCAGCAAGTCTAACCAACCTGCTAACATGTGACAGTGGTAGTTCAGTATCGAGCATTTGCAAAGACCAAGGATCATTCATGATGAAACATGCATAAAGAAAGAGGTGCGATGGATACCACATATATAGTAGTCAACACGACAGTGTGTGTACTATTCAAGATGCTATTCTAAGGAATAACTATGGCTTATCCAACTTTAGGGTGAATGTGGTCACAGGATCCTAATGTTAGAGTTAGCAAATTCATTTAACCTGAGTAGAACAGAGTTCAGAGTCCTAGAGTATAGACGAGGAATAAAAGATCCTAATACCGCCCAATGGCGATGTGGGTCCGTAAGATTCATAGCCAATGTTAGAAAAAGTTTTTTTGTGGTTAGACTCAACTTTGGCCAAGGAGTTGGAAATGGGGCTACCTACAGGCAGTCGGCTTTCATACCAACTTGTGGTGCCCCCGATTAAATCGTACACTAATCATACACGCAAATGTGTATGATCAAGATCAGAGACTCATGGGAAGATATCACAACACAACTCTAGACACAATCTAAAATAACACAAGCTTTATATTACCAGCTAGGGGCCTCGAGGGCTCGAATACATAAGCTCGAATACAAACAAGTCAACGGAAGAAACAATATCTGAGTACAAACATGATTTAAACTAGTTTTCCTTAAGAAGGCTAGCTCAAAAGCAACATTGATCGAAAAGGCAAGGTATCCTGCCTGGGAGCCTCCTAACTATTCCTGGTCATCGGTGTCTATCACGTGGTAGTAGGCATCCTCGCGGTAGTAGCAGTCGTCGTTGGTGTCGTCTGGCTCCTGGGCTCCACCATCTGGTTGCAGCATCCGAGAAGAATGGAAAGAGGTGGAAAAAGGGGAGCAAAGCAACCGTGAGTACTCATCCAAAGTACTCGCTGTTGGAAATATGCCCTAGAGGAAATAATAAATTAGTTACTATTATATTTCCTTGCTTATGATAATCGTTTATTATCCATGCTATAATTGTATTGAAAGGAAACTCAGATACATGTGTGGGTACATAGACAACACCATGTCCCTAGTAAGCCTCTAGTTGACTAGCTCGTTGATCAATACATGGTTACAGTTTCCTGACCATGGACATTGGATGTCGTTGATAACGGGATCACATCATTAGAAGAATGATGTGATGGACAAGACCCAATCCTAAGCCTAGCACAATGATCATAGTTCATATGCTAAAGCTTTTCTAATGTCAAGTATCATTTCCTTAGACCATGAGATTGTGCAACTCCCGGATACCGTAGGAATGCTTTGGGTGTACCAAATGTCACAACGTAACTGGGTGGCTATAAAGGTGCACTACAGGTATCTCCGAAAGTGTCTGTTGGGTTGGCACGAATCGAGACTGGGATTTGTCACTCCATGTAAATGGAGAGGTATCTCCGGGCCCACTCGGTAGGACATCATCATAATGTGCACAATGTGACCAAGGGGTTGATCACAGGATGATGTGTTATGGAACGAGTAAAGAGACTTGCCGGTAACGAGATTGAACAAGGTATCGGCATACCGACGATCGAATCTCGGGCAAGTACAATACCGTTAGACAAAGGGAATTGTATACGGGATTGATTGAGTCCTTGACATCGTGGTTCATCTGATGAGATCATCGTGGAACATGTGGAAGCCAACATGGGTATCCAGATCCCGCTGTTGGTTATTGACCGGAGAACGTCTCGGTCATGTCTGCTTGGTTCCCGAACCCGTAGGGTCTACACACTTAAGGTTCGATGACGCTAGGGTTATAAAGGAAGTTCATATGTGGTTACCGAATGTTGTTCGGAGTCCCGGATGAGATCTCGGACGTCACGAGGAGTTCCGGAATGGTCCGGAGGTAAAGATTTATATATGGAAAGTTGTTGTTCGGGTTCCGGGAAAAGTTCGGGTTATTTCGGTATTGTACCGGGAAGCTTCCAGAAGGTTCCGGAGGATTTCGGAGGGGTCCGGAGGTCCGGAAATTGTTCCACCACGTCCAATACAGTAGCATGGTCTATAAGGGGGCGCCCTAGCCTTAATGGGCCAGGGGCACCAGCCCCCCCAAGGCACATGCGCATGGGAAGGGGAAAACCTTAAGGGGGAGGACCTCCACTTGACTTGGGATGCACTCCTCCCCCCCTTGGCCGCCGCCCCCTCCTCAGATTGGATCTGAGGGGGCCGGCCCCCTTCTCCCTTGACCCTATATATATGTGGGGGGTGGGAGGGCAGCCGAACCACAAGTTCTGGCGCAGCCCTCCCCCTCTCCCAAGTACTCCTCCTCTCTCGCAGTGCTTGGCGAAGCCCTGCAGGATTGCCACGCCACACTGTTGTGCTGCTGCTGGATGGAGTATTCCTCAACCTCTCCCTCTCTCCTTGCTGGATCAAGGCATGGGAGACCACACCGGGCTGTACGTGTGTTGAACGCGGAGGTGCCGTCCGTTCGGCACTAGGATCTCCGGTGATTTGGATCACGACGAGTAGGACTCCTTCAACCCCGTTCTCTTGAGCGCTTCTGCTTAGCTATCTACAAGGGTATGTAGATGCACTCTCCTTCCCCTCATTGCTGGTTTCTCCATAGATAGATCTTGGTGACACATAGGAAAATTTTGAATTTCTGCTACGTTCCCCAACACTCGTAAGCAAGGATCTACACTACATATGCATCGGTATCAATAAAATGGGTGGTATCTGTCGACTGAACTATAGAATGCCAGATGTAACGCCCTCGATGCGGCTATATCTCCCACGTGTCGAAGCACGACTTAGAGGCATAACCGCATTGAAAGCAATGTCGCAAGTGAGGTAATCTTCGCACAACCCATGTAATACATAAGGGAAAAGATACATAGTTGGCTTACAGTCGCCACTTCACACAATACATAAATAAACATCCATCATCCAGATTACACTCAAGGTCCGACTACGGAACCAAAATAAAAGAAGACTACCCCAAATGCTACACAGATCCCCGATCGTCCCGACTGGGCACCTCTACTGATCATCTGGAAACGATACATAGTAACGACCAAGGGCCTCATCAAATTCCCACTTCAGCTCAGTTGCGCCATCTGCGCCAGTATCCTCGGCACCTGCATCTGTTTTGGTAGAATATGTGAGCCACGGGGACTCAGCAATCTCACACCCGCGAGATCAATACTATTTAAGCTCATAGGTAGGAAAGGTGTAATATGGTGGAGCTGCGGCAAGCACTAAGCAAATATGGTGGCTAACATACGCAAGTGAGAGCGAGAAGAGAAGCAACGCATCGGTCGAGAAGCTAGAAGCGATCAAGAAGTGATCCTGAAACTACTCACGTCAAGCATAACACAAACCGTGTTCACTTCCCGGACTCCGCTGAGAAGAGACCATCACGGCTACACACACGGTTGATGTATTTTAATGAAGTCAAGTGTCAAGTTATCTACAACCGGACATTAACAAATTCCCATCTGCCTCATAACCGCGGGCATGGCTTTCGAAAGATTATATACCCTGCAGGGGTGTCCCAACTCAGCCCATCACAAGCTCTCATGGTCAACGAAGGAATAGACCTTCTCCCGGGAAGACCCGATCAGTCTTGGAATCCCGGTTCGCAAAACATTTCGACAATGGTAAAACAAGACTAGCAAAGCCACCCGATGCACCGACAAATCCCGATAGGAGCTGTGCATATCTCGTTCTCAGGGCACACCAGATCGTCCAAACTTCGAGTAGGCCAGCCCAGAGTTGCCCCTGGTGGCCACCAGCGGTTGACAGGTTGGACCAACACTCACGACGAGCACTGGCCCGGGGGGTAATAAAGATGACCCTTGGGCTCGCGAAAACCCAAGGAAAAGGGCTTAGGTGGCAAATGGTAAAACCAAGGTTGGGCCTTGCTGGAGGAGTTTTATTCAAAGCGAACTGTTAAGGGGGTCCCATAAATCACCCAACCATGTAAGGAACGCAATATCAAGGAACATAACACCGGTAAACGGAACTATGGCGGCAAGAGTGGAACAAGTCACTAGGCATAAGGCCGAGCCTTCCACCCTTTGCCAAGTATATAAGGTGCATTAATATAAACAGGAGATATTTTGATATCCCGAAATAACCACGTTCCTACCTGGAACAACCTTCAGCTTCACCTGCAGCTAACAATGTTATAAGAGGGGCTGAGCGGAAGCGGTGACATAGCCAATCAATGGTTGCTAGGACAGGTTGGTTAGAGGTTTAACATGGCAATAGGGAGGCATGGTAAACAAAGGCAGGTGGGGCTAACATAGCGATAGAGCAAAAACTAGCAAGCAAAGATAGTAATGATTTCGAAGGTATGATCATCTTGCCTGCAAGGTTCTCAGAGTTGTCGAAGGCTGGATCCTCGTTACCGTACTCAACAGGTTCCTCGTGCACGTACTCGTCTCCCGGCTCTACCCAAAGCAAGAACACAAGCAAGGAACCACAATAAATCACGGTGCAATGCACAAGCAACATGATGCACTACATGTCATGAAATGCGGGATGTGGTATGCAATGCCTATGCGTGCTTCGTAAGGAAAGATGATGAACAAGGCATCAACTAGGCAAACCAAGTATGCCGCTGGAAAGATGAGATGATTTTGGTTGAAATTGACATAAAGATCACCGGATTCGGATGCACGGTTTGCAAATGGCAAGCAAGACAAGTATGGCACAAAGCTGCGATTAACAGCACGATGCTACTTAGCATGCAACAATAAACTATGCTACAGCACCCCAACATAAAAACAAAACATATGGAGATCATCTACAGGAGATGCTTTACAAAAGAGTAACACTGAGCTACGGCTATATCACATCATAACAGGTTCAAACAAGCCTGGAGAAAGTGCATAAAATTATCAGGTTGGACATGGCATAAACAGCAGCACGAAGCAATGTTTAGAGCAGGTTATCAACATGCTACAGGAACTTATAATAGCAAAATAAGACATGGCATGAATCTACTCAAAGGATAGATCAAAAGTCCCTTACTGACCATAAGCCAAAAAGGACTAGAAAATATGATGGCACCCACGTAAACATAGAAAGTTTCGTTAACAGATTTCTGCAAACAAAGCATGGCATTGAAATAATTATGAAGGCACCTTCGCGAGCTCGAAGCACTCACTACAGAGCACCTCATTATAAACTAAGCACACATCCATCAAGAAGGCATGTCATAGAATCTATACATGGCAATAAACAACATCATAGCATACCCGGACCAACTACAACAACCTCGGCCAAATTGAATAACATGTAAACAATCTGCCAAGAAACAATTTGAAGAAAAAGTAGAGCACGAAAATGACATGCTAGACTACTCCATAATTGCAACCATGACCATGGATGGATAGAGCAAAACAATGTTTTCAAAACACCCTTACTGAAGTATCTCAAATTATGCATCGATTACTCTGTAGCAACATATTTACATGGCATCAAAATTACAGCAGAACAGGAACTAAAATCAGCGTTAACACGAAGCCTAGTTTGCAAGCTTGTGCTAGTCACCACATTGATCACAAAAATACATGGTAAGCACCTCTGTAAAGAAGACATAGCCTAGTTCAAAACAAATTTAGGGATCACCCTCATAGGATGCACACATCAATCATGGCAAAAATGACAAAAGAGCTCGTGCTGATAAGATTCTGAAACTAACGATATGAAGCCCTCTTCCAACAGCATTTCGGGCATCAAGGTGACCTCAACTGCAAATGATGCAATGGAATGAAATGATGTACTCTTCGAGGCGAACAATTTGACATATTACACGCCCAAAACGGAGCTACGAATGCGAAGATGTCATGCAATGAACATGCAATGATTTTTACTGCAGAATAACAGACTTAGTGAAAAACGGAGGGGGGAAGTTCAACCGCTGGATCTGGATCTGGGGAGCGCGGCGGCGCGACTCGCCGGAGAGAGGAGGACGGGCGGTCGGAGTCGGGGCGCGGCCGGAGAAGGGCCGGAGCGGCCGGATCTGGCGCCTGCGGCGGAGGAGGGCCGGAGAGGGCGGCAGCCGGTGGCGCGGGCGGA
>NC_057813.1:607551698-607561147 GCF_018294505.1 Triticum aestivum
CCTAGGCGGGCCGCGGCGGCGGCGGGCGGCGGACAAACCCGGCGGCGACACGTGGCGGTGGCGGGGTGAGCCGGACGTGTCCGGCCGCGGCCGGACGTGTCCGGTGGCGGCCGAAGGGGAAATTTTAGGGTTTCGGGGGGATTTGATCTGGGATTTCGGAGGGGGAGGCTTATTTATAGGTAGAGGGAGCTAGGAGTGTCCACATAAGGTGTAGTTTTCGCCCACACGATTGTGATCGAAGGACCGAGAGCATGGAGGAGAGTTAGATGGGTTATTGGGCTGTTTTGGAGGGTTGTTGGGCTGCAACTTAAAAGAGGCCTTTGCGGATATGCGGATAACCGTTGGAGTACCAAACGAGCTCCAAATGACCCGAAACTTGACAGGTGGTCTACCGGTGCTATACCAGGGCCACTTGGCAAGGCTCGGTAAATTCCAAGAACGTTCAACACCCGCACACGGAAAGAAGATAAGAGGGGGGTGCGCCGGTGCATGTGGGAGTGTCGGATTGCGAAACGGACAACGGGGAAAATGCTCGGATGCATGAGACGAACACGTATGCAAATGAGATGCACATGATGACATGATATGGTATGCATGACATGAATAAAAATGCAAGAACAAAAGACAAAACCAAACCACGGAGGGAATATCATATCACATTGCGGAAAATGGCAAGAGTTGGAGATACAAATATGGAAAGTTACATCCGGGGTGTTACAACACTCCACCACTACAAGAGGATCTCGTCCCGAGATCTAGGACTGAAAGAACTCCGGATATTTAGAATGGAGGTGATCCTCGCGCTCCCAGGTGGCTTCTCATTCGGAATGGTGTGACCACTTCACTTTCAGGAATTTGATTGACTTGTTGCGAGTCTTGCGCTCGGTCTCTTCAAGAATAGCAATGGGATGCTCGTGATAAGAGAGATCTTCTTGGAGGTCGATCTCTTCGAAGTTGATAGTGTGCTCAGGAGTCTTGAAGCACTTGCGAAGCTGTGACACGTGAAACACATCGTGCACGTTTGCAAAGTTGGATGGAAGCTCAAGTTGATAGGCGAGATCTCCTCTTTTGCCAATGATCTTGAAAGGACCCACGTATCTAGGGGCAAGCTTCCCTTTGATACCGAAGCGACGAGTGCCTTTCATTGGAGAGACGCGGAGGTAGACATGGTCTCCGATTTCAAAAGCCAAGTCACGGTGCTTGCTATCATAGTAACTCTTTTGGCGCGATTGCGCGGCTTTAAGATTCTCACGAATGACTTTGCACATTTCTTTGGCTTCTGTGATCAAGTCGTTGCCAAGAAGTTGGCGTTCACCTGTCTCAGACCAATTGAGAGGAGTACGGCACTTTCTGCCATAGAGAATTTCGAATGGAGCCTTGCCCGAACTCGCTTGGAAGCTGTTGTTGTAGGAGAACTCGGCATATGGAAGACAATCTTCCCACTTCATACCGAAAGAGATGACACAAGCCCTGAGCATATCTTCCAGGATTTCATTGACTCGCTCGACTTGGCCACTTGTTTGAGGATGGAGAGTTGTGCTGAAATGAATGTTGGAACCCATGGCCGTCTGAAAGGAGTCCCAGAACTTAGAAGTGAATATGCTTCCACGATCTGAATATATCAATTGTGGAATGCCGTGCAAGGAGACAATTCTGGAGGTGTATAGCTCTGCCAGCTGAGCTGCTGTGATAGATTCTTTGATAGGAAGAAAATGAGCCACTTTGGTAAGCTTGTCAATGACAACGAAGATAGCATCATTTCCACGCTTGGATTTAGGAAAACCAGTCACGAAGTCCATCTCGATATGGTCAAACTTCCATTCCGGAATAGCAAGAGATTGGAGGAGACCAGCTGGTCTTTGGTGTTCTGCTTTCACTCTTCTGCAGACATCACATTCATTCACGAATTGAGCAATCTCTCGCTTCATTCGAGTCCACCAATATGACTGCTTGAGGTCATGGTACATCTTCGTACTTTCAGGATGAATGGATAGGAGGGAATTGTGTGCCTCATTCATGATGACTTTTCTCAGATCACCTTTGGGAACCACAATTCGATCCTCGAAGAAAAGAGTATATTTGTCATCGAAGCGATAACACTTGTATTTAGGAATGCGCTTGTCAATACCACGTTTCACCTTCTTTACCATGGTATCCAGGAGTTGTGCCTCACGAATTTGATCTTCCAAAGTAGGAGAGACTATGAGGTTGGCAAGAAATCCTTGAGGAACAACTTGAAGATTCAGCTTGCGGAAGGCTTCACAAAGATCTGGTTGAAACGGCTTGAGAATTAGACTGTTGCAATAAGCCTTTCGGCTCAGAGCATCTGCAATCACATTCGCCTTGCCAGGAGTATATTCGATACTCGGATTGTACTCCTGAATCATTTCGACCCATCGAGTTTGCATGAGATTAAGGTTGGGTTGAGTGAAGATATACTTGAGGCTCTTGTGATCGGTGAAAATGTACACTTGCCTTCCTAATAAGAGATGTCTCCATGTTATCAATGCATGGACAACTGCCGCCAACTCAAGATCGTGAGTGGGGTAGTTCTTTTCGTTGGGCTTCAACTGACGAGAGGTATAGGCCACAACTTTCTTCTCTTGCATCAACACAGCACCGAGACCTTGAAGGGAAGCATCACAGAAAACTTCGAATGGCTTGGATTCATCAGGAGGAGTCAAAACAGGAGCTGTGACTAGCTTCTCTTTGAGGGTGTTGAAAGCGACGTCGCACTCAGGCGTCCAGACATACTTGACATGCTTCTGGAGGAGGTTGGAAAGAGGCTTTGCAATCTTAGAGAAGTTCTCAACGAATCTTCAGCAATAGCTTGCAAGACCGAGAAAACTGCGGAGCTGCTTGACATTCTGAGGAGGTTCCCAATTCACAACTGCAGAAACCTTCGCCGGATTAACAGCAATTCCCTTGGCGGAGATGATGTGACCAAGATAAAGAACTTCATCAAGCCAGAACTCACATTTGGAAAACTTCGCATAGAATTGATGCTCGCTGAGCTTGTTAAGCACCAATCGCAAATGCTTGGCATGATCCTGCTTATTCTTGGAGAAGACCAAAATATCATCGTGATACACCAGAACAAATTCATTGGTGTATGGGTTGAAGATAAAGTTCATCATGCGAGAGAACGTTGGAGGAGCATTGACAAGGCCGAAAGACATGACAGTATATTCAGAAGAACCATAGCTTGTTCTGAATGTTGTCTTGGGAATGTCGTGTTCACGAATGCGAATCTGATGATAACCCATATGAAGGTCAAGCTTGGAGAAGACTTTAGCGCCTTTGAGTTGCTCGAAAAGCTCATTGATGTTGGGAAGTGGATACTTGTTCTTGATTGTCTTCTTGTTCAACGGACGGTAATCGACACATGTCAGTCCGTGCCATCCTTCTTCTGGACAAAAAGAACTCCACAACCCCATGGGGACGAACTCGGTCTGATCAAACCCAGACGCTCTTGTTCATCGAGCTGCTTGTTCAACTCCTTCA
Source organism: Triticum aestivum (assembly GCF_018294505.1). Lineage (NCBI taxonomy): Eukaryota > Viridiplantae > Streptophyta > Magnoliopsida > Poales > Poaceae > Triticum > Triticum aestivum. The sequence goes on from NC_057813.1 coordinate 607,555,203, forward strand.
GCTCCTTGGGTCCAAGCTTGTATGGACGCTTGCAAACGGGTTCTGTTCTAGGATCAAGATTAATAACGAACTCGAGTGGCCGATGAGGAGGCATACCCGGAAGCTCTTCTAGAAAGACATCTTGGTACTCACAAACGACTGGAATTTGAGAAATAGCATCCATTTCGCCCTTCTCATTGAGAGAAAACAACCAAATGGTTTCATCGCGAGCAGAATAGATGATAACATCCTCAGAAGGGTGTGTCAATTGAATTTTCCTGGCAGCACAATCAAGCTGAGCCTTGTGCTTAGAAAGCCAGTCCATCCCAAGAATAAGATCAATATTAGAATCGCCAAGAACAACTAGAGAAGACAGAAATTTATAGTCGCCCATCTGGATGGAAACATCCAGAACCATGGAGCTTGCGTTCATGAATTTACCCGGAGAGACAACTGATAACGGTCTAGGAAAATCTTGAAAAACCATCTCATGCTTAGATGAAAAAGGTCTTGAGATGAAACTATGCGATGCACCAGTATCAAATAAAACTTTTGCAGGAATATCATTAACTCGAAGATTACCGATAATCACATCTGAAGAATCCTCTGCCTGAGCTGCATTCAACATGTTGACCTTTGCAAACTTGAATTATGCTTGACCACTGCATTGCTTGAAGATCTCACAGGAGGAGGAGGAGGAAGGCGCCTTTGATTTAAGCATTTGTTCGCGTAGTGACCTTTCTGCTGGCACTTGTTGCAAGTCACTTCTGAGAGCGGACAATGATAAGGAGCACTTGACCTTGGAGCTTGAGGCTGAGACTTGTTCTGAAAGCTTGGGATGGGTGGGTGGGAAAATCCACGACCACCTGAGTTCTTCTGTTGGTAAGGCTGACGAAACGGAGGAGGAGGCAGGTAGAACTTCTGCTGCTTAGCTGCCACTTGTGAGGAAGAAGAAGATTGCACTGCATCCCTGATTCTCTTCTTAGAAGCCTCACACTTGAGCTGAGCACCTTCTTGCTTGAGTGCCATATTGTAGAATTGATCAAACTGAGTAGGCTCAACAAGAACGAGAGCTAAATGCAGATCCTCTCTAAGGCCACCTCTGAACTAATAGATCATACTCTTCTCATCTGGAACATCTTGCTTAGCAAAGCGAGCAAGTTTCTGAAACTGCTTGTTTTATTCATACACTGACATGTTGCCTTGCTTGAGATTGCGGAATTCCTCACGCTTGCTCTCAACAACACTGGTAGGAATATGGTGAGCTTTAAAGTCCCGACAGAAATTAGTCCAAGTAATCACTCGACCACCTCTGTAATCCTTGTATTGCTGGAACCAATCAGCTGCCTGATCCTTGAGCTGAAAAGAAGCGAACTTGACATAGTCCTCAGGCCTGACATTGCTGCATTCAAAATGCTTGTTGATATACGCGAGCCAATCATCGACGTCCATGGCCTCGGCACAGTAGCTGAAAGACTTCGGCTGATTTGCAAGGAATTGGTTGAGGGTTAGAAACTGAGGCTGATGATTGAACTGCCCTTGACCTTGATTCCCTTGGTTGCCTTGGCCTTGGTTGCGCTCTTGCATGAGCTGGATCATCATCTGAGCATGGGCGTTAGAGGCTGCCATCAAAACTTGCCATGCCTCCGGAGGCGGAGGTGGAGGCGGAGGGTTCGCCTGACTCCCATCATTGCGATCCGGATTCTGACGCGTTGGCGGAGCCATCCTGAAGAGGTTGACATCCGTTAGCATCTTGATAGACAGATAGACAAGTTGAATCAATCGGATAGAAATTGCAACATATAGTCTTCACAATAAACATTCGAACAAAGATGAACGAATGAATTCCAAAGTAAACGTCACACGTCCATTAAGGTGAGAAGCCACTTGAATAGAGATTGATGAATGAAATAAACAAGGTACAACTGGAACAAATAAGTGGTAAGGATTACCCAATCACAAACCAAATATCTGCGGGAAGAAATGCTAGAGCTACTTGCATCCCACCTATAAACTCCCGAAACTTTCCGGTTATGCAATCTGGTGTTGGGGATACAGGGGAAGCACAATATCTCACCCAAACTAACAATCCCTACATCCAGCTGTATCCATTCGTCAACACATAACCAAGAAACCTTCGAAAATCGTGTACCTCAACCTTCAAAAAGCATCCATTATACGAGTTATGGCAATACTCCCGAGCTCGCCCCAGTCCTGGGTTATCGGGGTTATCTCACCAACAACTGCATAAAAGAGATTTTCGATGTCGGCAAATCTCAGGTATTCCAGAACTGCAACGATAAAATTGTGACAACAACACCTCGGAGCTCAACTCCCCGGGACACTGCCACAACCCCTAAATGTCAGGAGGCACCAAGAACAATGTTCTCGTCACAAAACCATCGAAACGATTCCCAGATAAATCACGTGATCCTAAATTTTTTTTGAGTAATTTGAGAAGAGGATAGTCAAAACATCTACGTCAGGAGACCTCACCAGAGCGACGAAGGGACTGAGGAGTAAAAAGAATCCTACTCTCCGATATATATAATCCTAAGACCCAAAACATTTTTGTTCTAGACTCAACATCGCCAGCAAACAATCAAGTAGGGGGCTCCTAAGTCGGGGATGGCTCTGATTCCAACTTATAACGCCCTCGATGCGGCTATATCTCCCACGTGCCGAAGCACGACTTAGAGGCATAACCGCATTGAAAGCAATGTCGCAAGTGAGGTAATCTTCGCACAACCCATGTAATACATAAGGGAAAAGATACATAGTTGGCTTACAGTCGCCACTTCACACAATACATAAATAAACATCCATCATCCAGATTACACTCAAGGTCCGACTACGGAACCAAAATAAAAGAAGACTACCCCAAATGCTACACAGATCCCCGATCGTCCCGACTGGGCACCTCTACTGATCATCTGGAAACGATACATAGTAACGACCAAGGGCCTCATCAAATTCCCACTTTAGCTCAGTTGCGCCATCTACGCCAGTATCCTCGGCACCTGCATCTGTTTTGGTAGAATCTGTGAGCCACGGGGACTCAGCAATCTCACACCCGCGAGATCAAGACTATTTAAGCTCATATGTAGGAAAGGTGTAATATGGTGGAGCTGCGACAAGCACTAAGCAAATATGGTGGCTAACATACGCAAGTGAGAGCGAGAAGAGAAACAACGCATCGGTCGAGAAGCTATAAGCGATCAAGAAGTGATCCTGAAACTACTCACGTCAAGCATAACACAAATAGTGTTCCCTTCCCGGACTCCGCCGAGAAGAGACCATCACGGCTACACACACGGTTGATGTGTTTTAATGAAGTCAAGTCTCAAGTTATCTACAACTGGACATTAACAAATTCCCATCTGCCTCATAACCGTGGGCACGACTTTCCAAAGATTATATACCCTGTAGGGATGTCCCAACTCAGCCCATCACAAGCTCTCACGGTCAACGAAGGAATAGACCTTCTCCCGGGAAGACCCGATCAGTCTCGGAATCCCGGTTCGCAAAACATTTCGATAATGGTAAAACAAGACCAGCAAAGCCACCCGATGCGCCGACAAATCCCGATAGGAGCTGCGCATATCTCGTTCTCAGGGCATACCAGATCGTCCAAACTTCCGGTAGGCCAGCCCAGAGTTGCCCCTGGTGGCCACCGGCGGTTGACAGGTTGGACCAACACTCACGACGAGCACTGGCCCGGGGGGTAATAAAGATGACCCTTGGGCTCGCGAAAACCCAAGGAAAAGGGCTTAGGTGGCAAATGGTAAAACCAAGGTTGGGCCTTGCTGGAGGAGTTTTATTCAAAGCGAACTGTTAAGGGGGTCCCATAAATCACCCAACCGTGTAAGGAACGCAATATCAAGGAACATAACACTGGTAAACGGAACTAAGGCGGCAAGAGTGGAACAAGTCACTAGGCATAAGGCCGAGCCTTCCACTCTTTGCCAAGTATATAATGTGCATTAATATAAACAGGAGATATTGTGATATCCCGAAATAACCACGTTCCGACCTGGAACAACCTTCAGCTTCACCTGCAGCTAACAATGTTATAAGAGGGGCTGAGCGGAAGCGGTGACATAGCCAATCAATGGTTGCTAGGACAGGTTGGTTAGAGGTTTAACATGGCAATAGGGAGGCATGGTAAACAAAGGCAGGTGGGGCTAACATAGCGATAGAGCGAAAACTAGCAAGCAAAGATAGTAATGATTTTGAAGGTATGATCATCTTGCCTGCAAGGTTCTCAGAGTTGTCGAAGGCTGGATCCTCGTTACCGTACTCAACAGGTTCCTCGTGCACGTACTCGTCTCCCGGCTCTACCCAAAGCAAGAACACAAGCAAGGAACCACAATAAATCACGGTGCAATGCACAAGCAACATGATGCACTACATGTCATGAAATGCGGGATGTGGTATGCAATGCCTATGCGTGCTTCGGAAGGAAAGATGATGAACAAGGCATCAACTAGGCAAACCAAGTATGCTGCTGGAAAGATGAGATGATTTCGGTTGAAATCGACATAAAGATCACCGGATTCGGATGCACGGTTTGCAAATGGCAAGCAAGACAAGTATGGCACAAAGCTGCGATTAACAGCCCGATGCTACTTAGCATGCAACAATAAACTATGCTACAGCACCCCAACATAAAAACAAAACATATGGAGATCATCTACAGGAGATGCTTTACAAAAGAGTAACACTGAGCTACGGCTAAATCACATCATAACAGGTTCAAACAAGCCTGGAGAAAGTGCATAAAATTATCAGGTTGGACATGGCATAAACAGCAGCACGAAGCAATGTTTAGAGCAGGTTATCAACATGCTACAGGAACTTATAATAGCAAAATAAGACATGGCATGAATCTACTCAAAGCATAGATCAAAAGTCCCTTACTGACCATAAGCCAAAAAGGACTAGAAAATATGATGGCACCCACGTAAACGTAGCAAGTTTCGTTAACAGATTTCTGCAAACAAAGCATGGCATTGAAATAATTATGAAGGCACCTTCGCGAGCTCGAAGCACTCACTACAGAGCACCTCATGATAAACTAAGCACACATCCATCAAGAAGGCATGTCATAGAAGCTATACATGGCAAGAAACAACATCATAGCATACCAGGACCAACTACAACAACCTCGGCCAAATTGAATAACATGTAAACAATCTGCCAGGAAACAATTTGAAGCAAAAGTAGAGCACGAAAATGACATGCTAGACTACTCCATAATTACAACCATAACCATGGATGGATAGAGCAAAACAATGTTTTCAAAACACACTTACTGAAGTATCTCAAATTATGCATCGATTACTCTGTAGCAACATATTTACATGGCATCAAAATTACAGCAAAACAGGAACTAAAATCAGCGTTAACATGAAGCCTAGTTTGCAAGCTTGTGCTAGTCACCACATTGATCACAAAAATACATGGTAAGCACCTCTGTAAAGAATACATAGCCTAGTTCAAAACACATTTAGGGATCACCCTCATAGGATGCACACATCAATCATGGCAAAAATGACAAAAGAGCTCGTGCTGATAAGATTCTGAAACTAACGATATGAAGCCCTCTTCCAACAGCATTTCGGGCACCAAGGTGACCTCAACTGCAAATGATGCAATGGAATGAAATGATGTACTCTTCGAGGCGAACAATTTGACATATTACACGCCCAAAACGGAGCTACAGATGTGAAGATGTGATGCAATGAACATGCAGTGATTTTTACAGCAGAATAACAGACTTAGTGAAAAACGGAGGGGGGAAGTTCAACCGCTGGATCTGGATCTGGCGCGCGCGGCAGCGCGGCTCGCCGGAGAGAGGAGGACGACGGCGGTCGGAGTCGGGGCGCGGCCGGAGAAGGGCCGGAGCGGCCGGATCCGGCGCCTGCGACGGAGGAGGGCCGGAGAGGGCGGCAGCCGGTGGCGCG